>NW_017307949.1:0-319 GCF_000935625.1 Nanorana parkeri | reverse complement strand
TGGGTTCTCCGTGGTTTTTGCCTTCCCCCCCCCCCCGCTCCTGCTGCCTGATGTGATGCAATCTCGATCACTTATGCTACATATCCCATCATGCACTGCTTCCATTGTGGGAGGTTCAGACACTAAGTTGAAGTTCCGACGGCGGGCTTAGATTGGTGACACAAGAAAGTGCATATTCACAGGCCTGAGTGAAATTGTGCATTGAAAAAGTACATCCTATGGGAATTCTCAATAAATAAGTTTGCAAACGTCTAGATCAGGCCTCAAAATTTCCACTCGGGGCGTGGCTTGGACATGGCGCCGTGAGCACACGCACTAG
>NW_017307948.1:324152-327300 GCF_000935625.1 Nanorana parkeri | reverse complement strand
TATCTGACCTCTGTCCTTCCCTTCAGTCTTCTATCTGACCTGTAGTTACAGCCCAGCTGGGGAGCCGAGGTTTGCCTGCTCACGGTCTATATGATGCTGGACGTCCTCCAGCCAGGAAATGAGGCGGAGCTCTATCTGACTTGCTGCAGCTTCTAATGCACATTGTGGGAAGCTCCCAGTGTGCGGTGACATCAGAGGAAGCCATATTCTTTTTCTGGTGTCGTTCCCCTTTAAACGCGGGCCGGTGTTTGCGGCGCGCCAATAATTCACATTAAACTGTCAATTAAGCCGTCACCGGCGGAGAGGAGGCAATAAAAAAGGAGCAGGTGTTCTTCCCTCCAGAAAACCGTGAAACGCGCCATCCGCCGGGCGCGCTTTCCAAAGAAGAAAAAAAAAAGAGCGGCGGCCTCGCAGCCTGATCCTGTTACGAGTTGGCACCGGCGCGGGCACCATATTGCAGCGCGGTGGCATTGTTGGCACGCTGGTAATGGGGTTTAATTCCCGCCCGATCCCCGGAGCCCATTAGGCAATCAGCGCGCGGAAACCTTTTTGCAGTTTGCGCGGAGTAATCCGCGGCCTCCGCCAGCTCATTGCAAGCCGCCGCCGGGTCCAGCTGGGTCCGCTGACGAGCTGTGACAGGGACGCGGCCCGGAGCCCTGGCAGGGAGGAGATATCTGGTGAGGATTTAATGACCTTGTCTGATCTGACGTGATTCATGACCCGCCGGACCCGGAGCCGGAGGGAGTCACGCTGAGGCAGAAATCACCAGACGAGCGGGATTAACCCCCGAGATTCGACGGCGCCGCGATCCGGCACATCGAACAGCCGCCGGCAAAGTGGACCTGTCATTGACATTCACAGTGTGCCAGAATCAATGGGGCACTGCCAAGGAAAAACAAGGAGCTCTTTCCTCCCGCAGCTGCGGAATGTGTTATAAAGCCCTATACATTCTCATTCTGACCCTCTCCTGTAGCATGTCCGCAGTCTCTGACCATCTCCTCTAGCATGTCCGCAGTCTCTGACCATCTCCTGTAACATGTCTGCAGTCTCTGACCCTCTCCTGTAGCATGTCTGCAGTCTCTGATCATCACCTGTAACATGTCTGCAGTCTCTGACAATCTCCTCTAGTATGTCAGAAGTCTGTGACAGTCTTCTGTCATATACTGAATATGTGGGGCCCTTTGGAGGTCTCAGGGGCCACAGTTGAGCCCCCTCATTCCTAGACAGTAACTGTATTCGCAATAGCACAGCAGCCAAAGGCGGCTGAGCGGCTCAGCCGACCCAAAGGCAAATGCTTCGGCTCGCCGGAGTGACACCCGAAGTGGGGCGAACGGCGAGCCCTCCCCCCCCACTTCCAGGTGTCATTGTAATATATCCCCCCACTTCAGTGTGAATGTCCTTTATGTCTATTGTAGAGTATATTTCAATGAAAGTTTCTGTGCCGGGAGTTCAGCTTCGGGTCCAATGAAATGTGTATTTGTAGTTTCTCGGCGCGGTCGCGGCCTCCGGGGACTTCCGCCGAACACAAAACAGAGGGAAATATTGATATTTTGTGTGTGATTTGAGTGTTTCCAGGCGCGGCTCCGCCGGCCACGCCGGCTGCGGTATAAATCATTGCTGGAGAAGTGACATTTGTAGAATAAGTCCAACAGACAGACTCCCCATAAATACAATTTGTCCTCAGCATGTTCCACGGTGCGTCACACTAAAGGCACCAACAAGACGCCCGCGGCGGGCAGCTTGGCACGCGCAGAGTGAGATGGAAGTCTCCTCACTCCCTGCTTACTTGATGGCTATCAGACACAGTGGCGTAACAATCACCATGTCGACCCAGGCTGCCGCCATGGGGCCCCGGGCACAAGGACTGATGCGAGCCGCCTGGGTCGCTATGGCATCTCACGCTGCTGGCTGTCACTGGCGGCTGTGAGGAGGAACGCGCCGCTATTCACATGTGCAGCGGCGCATTCCTCCTCACAGCCGATGCTGAGTCGGTGATAACTAGCAGCTTCGGAGAAGGTGGCTGGGCCCGTCGTCGGCAGCGATGGAGGAGGCGGGGCCCAACGACCGAGGAGGTGGGGCTTAGTGGTGGGGCTCGGTGATCGAGGAGGCGGGGCCCAAAATCGATCGTGGAGGGCTTGACCGCCCACCTGAGACCCTGCAGAGCCCACCTAAGAGAGTCTATGGTGGGCTCTGCAGGGTCACCCTCAGGTGGGCTTAACTAGAAATGTATCTGTGAGGACTTGGAAATGTATCAGTACTTGTATCTGTGAGGACTTGGAAATGTATCAGTAGTTGTATCTGTGAGGACTTGGGCGAGTATCAGTACTTGTATCTGTGAGGACTTGGGCGAGTATCAGTACTAGTATCTGTGAGGACTTGTGCGAGTATCAGTACTAGTATCTGTGAGGACTTGGGCGAGTATCAGTACTAGTATCTGTGAGGACTTGGGCGAGTATCAGTACTAGTATCTGTGAGGACTTGGGCGAGTATCAGTACTAGTATCTGTGAGGACTTGGGCGAGTATCAGTACTAGTATCTGTGAGGACTTGGGCGAGTATCAGTACTAGTATCTGTGAGGACTTGGGCGAGTATCAGTACTAGTATCTGTGAGGACTTGGGCGAGTATCAGTACTAGTATCTGTGAGGACTTGGGCGAGTATCAGTACTAGTATCTGTGAGGACTTCGGCGAGTATCAGTACTTGTATCTGTGAGGACTTGGGTGAGTATCAGTACTAGTATCTGTGAGGACTTGGGCGAGTATCAGTACTAGTATCTGTGAGGACTTGGGCGAGTATCAGTACTTGTACTCTCAAAACTGGTATGGGTGCATCCCGAATATTGATAAAAACAAATTCGTACATTAGAACAGAGATGTACAAATCCCGGGAGCTCCGTGTGCTCCTTACACATGACAGCGGCCTCCTAACTTTTGGATGTTCCTCTAGTCTAGTCTTGGAGCTGGAGAAGTACTTGTACTTGTACTTGTACTGAGTGCGGTTCTTGGTATCGGTGCCTCCCTACTTAAAATCAAATATTTGCACCGGAGGGACGAATGACAGGAGCCACGTGTTGCCATTGACCCGTCTCTGATTATAATTTGTTTCGTTAACTTTCACTTCTTGCACTCAGAAAGTTCGACACATTGAA
>NW_017307948.1:316599-319149 GCF_000935625.1 Nanorana parkeri | reverse complement strand
CGGGGTCGCTATGGCATCTCACGCTGCTGGCTGTCACTGGCGGCTGTGAGGAGGAACGCGCCGCTATTCACATGTGCAGCGGCGCATTCCTCCTCACAGCCGATGCTGAGTCGGTGATAACTAGCAGCTTCGGAGAAGGTGGCTGGGCCCGTCGTCGGCAGCGATGGAGGAGGCGGGGCCCAACGACCGAGGAGGTGGGGCTTAGTGGTGGGGCTCGGTGATCGAGGAGGCGGGGCCCAAAATCGATCGTGGAGGGCTTGACCGCCCACCTGAGACCCTGCAGAGCCCACCTAAGAGAGTCTATGGTGGGCTCTGCAGGGTCACCCTCAGGTGGGCTTAACTAGAAATGTATCTGTGAGGACTTGGAAATGTATCAGTACTTGTATCTGTGAGGACTTGGAAATGTATCAGTACTAGTATCTGTGAGGACTTGGGCGAGTATCAGTACTAGTATCTGTGAGGACTTGGGCGAGTATCAGTACTAGTATCTGTGAGGACTTCGGCGAGTATCAGTACTAGTATCTGTGAGGACTTGGGTGAGTATCAGTACTAGTATCTGTGAGGACTTGGGCGAGTATCAGTACTAGTATCTGTGAGGACTTGGGCGAGTATCAGTACTTGTACTCTCAAAACTGGTATGGGTGCATCCCGCATATGAGGACTTGGGCGAGTATCAGTACTAGTATCTGTGAGGACTTCGGCGAGTATCAGTACTAGTATCTGTGAGGACTTGGGTGAGTATCAGTACTAGTATCTGTGAGGACTTGGGCGAGTATCAGTACTTGTACTCTCAAAACTGGTATGGGTGCATCCCGAATATTGATAAAAACAAATTCGTACATTAGAACAGAGATGTACAAATCCCGGGAGCTCCGTGTGCTCCTTACACATGACAGCGGCCTCCTAACTTTTGGATGTTCCTCTAGTCTAGTCTTGGAGCTGGAGAAGTACTTGTACTTGTA
Organism: Nanorana parkeri; assembly: GCF_000935625.1. Taxonomy (NCBI): domain Eukaryota; kingdom Metazoa; phylum Chordata; class Amphibia; order Anura; family Dicroglossidae; genus Nanorana; species Nanorana parkeri. The sequence goes on along the minus strand of NW_017307948.1, from coordinate 318,187 downwards.
CTTGTACTGAGTGCGGTACTTGGTATCGGTGCGTCCCTACTTAAAATCAAATATTTGCACCGGAGGGACGAATGACAGGAGCCACGTGTTGCCATTGACCCGTCTCTGATTATAATTTGTTTCGTTTCCCTTTAAGACGAGCCGTGTTCAGTTTCAGCGTAATTCAATTGCACAACATCCGCGCGGTAATTGTTCTTGAGAATCTTGGCCCGCGAAGCCTTTTCTCCAAAACCATTTACGGCGGTACAACGTGTTTTATTCTGTATCTCATTTCCCCCCATAACGTTATCTGACAGGCGGGATCTGTGACGCGCGACCAAAGACTCGGGGGCCAAGGCTTTGACTCACTCCGCAGCCGGTCTGCATTGGGATCCTGATGAAGATCCCCCCGGAGGTGTTTTCACTTCTGTCTTCGAGTGGCTTGGATTAGAAGCAAACATTTTTTTTACTTTTTTTTCCTCTTGGACACAAAATAAAGACCCTTCCGTCCCCGGCTGGCCATACATGAGGGCCCGCCCTGCCTGCAGAGGGCTGCTCGGCATAAGTGCCGCGGAAGGCTCAACAATGGCAGAACCTTTAACTCCATAGACACTCTGCCTGAATGGCAATGGGCGCCGATCACAGGGCTCGCCGCAACGTTTATCTAGAGCTGCACATTGGGGACGTCCTGCCCTGCATAACATTGTCTATCTTGATGGACTTATGTCTTTATTCAACCTCAAATACTATGTAACTATATGTAACTATGTGTAACTATATGTAACTATCTGCGTCCAGCCAAGGAAGAATTCCGCAGAGCCGCGCTGATCGTCAAGCGTTTCCAAAATTCTAATTTCTTTCACTTAAACTTCCAACGCAATGAAAATCAAAGTCATAGATTATATCATTAAAGTTCCTCTGCCGTCTGCCAAACCCAATTATTACCTGGAACGCGCTAACAAGCAGACGGCTTCCATCGAGTTACACCGCGCCTGCTCCGCGTTCCGCCAAATTCTACCTATACGCGGCGGAAGATAAACGGAGCGAGCGTTCCGCCGCCAGACGTGTGAAAGATGGAAACGTCAAGTGAAAGTCTATCATGAGGCGGCTCCCCGGGGCCAAGATATAAATCTTACGGGGTCTATAACTCGGGATTTCTTACAAGACTCTGTACGTCATTTCTGCTCTGATCTTCAATTATGTGGGCGGAGCTTCGTACCCGCACCCAGATAACGGCCGCGGAAAGTTAGGATTTACATAGGAAGTTCAGGGGCTCCAAGGGAGGGGAGTGGTCACAGGTAACGTGCAACAGAGGTTTATATGTTTTGTGAAGACAAAAGAACACAAGAGAAAAAAACCTTCACTCTTCAATGATCGATATTATGCTGCCTGAGGGAATTATTATTATTATCATCATTATTAATGAGGCTCTTAGTTAACCCTTAATAACCATTATTTAATCTTAATCACCACTAATTAACTAATTCCTCCCCTTATCTATTTTTCTGTTGACTTTATTTTTTTTTCTATTTTTTTTAAACCTTTATTTGTTTTGATTTCATAGTTGTTTTGTTTGTTATTTTGTTCCATGTTGAATTAAGCCCGCCCC
>NW_017307948.1:316228-316468 GCF_000935625.1 Nanorana parkeri | reverse complement strand
ATTAAAAAAACAAACAAACCCTTGAGGCTCTTAGTTAACCCTAATTATCCCTAATTAACTCCTTCCTTTTCTTACCTAATTTTCTGCTGATTTTTTTTTAATTTCTAATTTTTTAAAACCCGTTTTTATTCATTCATATGTTTGTTATTATTTTTTCTGTGTGGTATGAGAAAAGAACACTTGAATTATCATATTTGTGCATCCTTACCTCTATGGCAATATTATTATTATTACTATTAT
>NW_017307948.1:306767-315745 GCF_000935625.1 Nanorana parkeri | reverse complement strand
TAATAATAATAATGTGCCATCAAAAGAATGATCTTTTTTCTATTTGGGTCACAGTCATACTTTCAGTTTTTTCCGCCAACTTATTGCTGGCTGTCCTCTTATTCCTTTCCCTTTAATTTTATTATTATTATTATTAGTAGTACTTTACTACTACTGCTATTATCATTTCTTATTACTTGTATTCTCTCCCTGTCGGAGCAGATCAGTCGGGCAGAGTGCTGGGCTCCAAAGCTGTCCTGTCTTTTGCCTGGTGACAGAAAACTGTCCTATGACAATAGGAAGTGAAGGGAAATGAAAGTGTCATTCCTGATCTCGGGCCGTAGACAGGACATCCTCTATGGGGGCCTCGCAGCGTGACCCTGAGCTAACATGTCTGCTCTGACAGGGAGAGAATACAAGGGAACAACAGCACACACAGCCCATTCCTGAGAAGGGATGGGACACAATTTAAAGTATTTCTTCAGGCAAGACCAAACATAATTGTGTCAATTGTTCTGCGCTCCCAATGTTTCCCCCCGATTTGAATTTACCTGTTGATCCTGCCAGATCCCTAATGAGCAATTAATTTCTGGTGTAGCCCAACAACACTCACTGGCCAGCGCTAAAACTGCTTCCACAACACTTCTCTCAGTGACGTTCTGACAACGCTTAGTGCAGTTAGGTCAGCTCTACTTCCCCTCCCGACCCCGGCCTAGGTAACTCTGTAGGTGAGAGGCTGCAGCGGGGCTGATCTGTGGCAGACCTTTGTGAACACAAGGCAAGAGTCAGTATCTCAGTCCAGGAGGTAGATGGTGACCCCGGATGATTCCTGAACAAAGATGGCGTCCTCCTGAAGAGGAAAGCGGATGAAGGCTTTGTCAGGGGGACGCTGCGAATGCCGTGGGAGGTAATACATACCTGGAAGCGTTACACTGACACACGGTGAGGCAATCACGAACGTTATCATACATCTGATGACAGGGCCACTTTAAGACTTTAAGTGAAAATCCCTCCACACATGAAGACAACCATCCATGACTCATGTGGTGCCTTAATTCCCTCTGAATTGGCCTGAAGCAGCCGGAGGGGTGTTGTTGGGGGGTTGGGGTCCCCTGGAGAAGATCAGAGCGCGGAGGGAGAGGGAACGCTTAGTCACACCGCTCTGGGTCACATTCTTCTATGCACCCGATACCAGAAACATACACAGGCCTGTACGGGCTAATCAGATGCAAACGCTCACCATATTCCGCGGCCGAGTGTCACGGTCGGCGTTAATCCCTTCCTGGTGTAGAGTACAAGCCCTTCGGCTAACAGGGCACTTAAAGGGGAACTCGCAATCTCACCCATGTGACTCGGCTGTTGTGTAGAACTGGTAAGGAATTTATAAAACCCGTCTCCGGGGCAACCCCATCCCTGTGCTGAGTTCCCGGGTCTGTACACCCGCTGTGCCCATTATGAGGAGCTCCCACCATCCCTGTGCTGAGTTTCCGGGTCTGTACATCCGCTGTGCCCATTATGAGGAGCTCCCACCCTCCCTGTGCTGAGTTCCCGGGTCTGTACCCCCGCTGTGCCCATTAGGAGGAGCTCCCACCATCCCTGTGCTGAGTTTCCGGGTCTGTACATCCGCTGTGCCCATTATGAGGAGCTCCCACCCTCCCTGTGCTGAGTTCCCGGGTCTGTACCCCCGCTGTGCCCATTAGGAGGAGCTCCCACCATCCCTGTGCTGAGTTTCCGGGTCTGTACATCCGCTGTGCCCATTATGAGGAGCTCCCACCCTCCCTGTGCTGAGTTCCCGGGTCTGTACCCCCGCTGTGCCCATTAGGAGGAGCTCCCACCATCCCTGTGCTGAGTTTCCGGGTCTGTACATCCGCTGTGCCCATTATGAGGAGCTCCCACCCTCCCTGTGCTGAGTTCCCGGGTCTGTACCCCCGCTGTGCCCATTAGGAGGAGCTCCCACCATCCCTGTGCTGAGTTTCCGGGTCTGTACATCCGCTGTGCCCATTATGAGGAGCTCCCACCCTCCCTGTGCTGAGTTCCCGGGTCTGTACCCCCGCTGTGCCCATTAGGAGGAGCTCCCACCATCCCTGTGCTGAGTTTCCGGGTCTGTACATCCGCTGTGCCCATTATGAGGAGCTCCCACCCTCCCTGTGCTGAGTTCCCGGGTCTGTACCCCCGCTGTGCCCATTAGGAGGAGCTCCCACCATCCCTGTGCTGAGTTTCCGGGTCTGTACATCCGCTGTGCCCATTATGAGGAGCTCCCACCCTCCCTGTGCTGAGTTCCCGGGTCTGTACCCCCGCTGTGCCCATTAGGAGGAGCTCCCACCATCCCTGTGCTGAGTTTCCGGGTCTGTACATCCGCTGTGCCCATTATGAGGAGCTCCCACCCTCCCTGTGCTGAGTTCCCGGGTCTGTACCCCCGCTGTGCCCATTAGGAGGAGCTCCCACCATCCCTGTGCTGAGTTTCCGGGTCTGTACATCCGCTGTGCCCATTATGAGGAGCTCCCACCCTCCCTGTGCTGAGTTCCCGGGTCTGTACCCCCGCTGTGCCCATTAGGAGGAGCTCCCACCATCCCTGTGCTGAGTTTCCGGGTCTGTACATCCGCTGTGCCCATTATGAGGAGCTCCCACCATCCCTGCTGGATTGTCCCTTGTTCTATGTAGTGTAGAATACAATAGAAGCCGCTGAGACACACACAGGTTGTCAGGAACACCGCAGACATTCAGTGCGTCTTATTATTAGTTAGCACATCTCCCGCACACATGGACTGGGGACTTGTACACACATTCAGGTGATCACTACACCTCTCACTAGTGGCGTAACAATCGCCATAGCGACCCAGGCGGCCGCTATGGGGCCCGGGCACAGGGGCCCCGGCCAGGGCATCCCTCTGAAGCCGCGCGAGCCGCCTGGGTCGCTATGGCATTTCAGGGTGCTGGCTGTCACTGGCGGCTGTGAAAGAAGAAAGCGCCGCGGTTAGATCACAACACTTCAGGGCCCCATACAACATTTTGCCATGGGGCCCTGTGATTTCTAGTTACGCCCCTGCCTCTCACCATTTTATATCTTCTCTCCAAAGGCTGACATTCCACCTCTCCATGTTACACCTTCATATACTGGAAGAAGGCAGGAGAAGTACAGCCGTGTTCAGAGGGCAGAAGGCCGAAAAACCAAAGAACTTACAATTCCTTCTACAGCCTTCTTTGTGTTCGAAGCAATAGCAACAATATAACAATAGAAACAGTGTTGCTGCGATGTATCAATATTCATCTCTGCACATTGATCACCAATACTCACAATGATACATCCACCTGTACCAGGGCAAGTGTACACATGTGACCGGCTCAGTGTCCTCTGTACAGCGCTGCGGTATAGGTCAGAGCTATATAAATGTATCATAATAGTGTGTAACTGTGGGGGGGACGGGACATTAGAGTGTAAGCTCCTCTGTACAGAGACTGATGTGACTAGCTCATTATACAGCACTGCGGTATATGTCAGAGCTATACAATAAAAAGAATCATGAGAGATATTGGTTTCCGAGTCCCTTGTATAAGTGCCCCGGTTGGGCTGGCAGTGAAAAGGTTAACCATCTCCTTTGATTGGAGGAGCAGCTTCTTGGAGGACCACCCGTGGCTGGAGGTCTGCAGAGGAGACCAGGCAGCCTCTTACGCAGTGTGAACCCAGCGAGCGGACTGAAGCTCATAAACACGTTTACACTGGAAGTGAGAATTAGTGCGACGCACACAAAGTATTTTTATGGAGCGGGTGCGAGACTGAGAAAATGTTGTAAACTTTCCCCCGACCTTACGCGCTCCACGACCGGAATGATCACACGGCGAAACGCTCTTCTGTACCCTGGATGTGGAATGGACTCTTCCCAATGAGCAGAATCAGCATTTCAAGGGAAATAACTGATCCAGAAATGATCATGTGCCTGTCCCGTGCCATTGTACCGACATCGCCAGTGATGGAAGGCGGTGGAGATTTGAAGAGCGCTCGTGCTGGTGATACGCATATAATACGGTGATCGAGCAGAGGGTGACAATGAAAGACAATTCCATAAAGGCCGTGACACACTGCAGGCGAAGCAAAAGAATTGCAACCTTCCGCACCGCAGCTCATCGCACCGCAGCTCGTCGCACAGCAGCGCAGCTTGTCTACACTGTAGTTTGTACCGTATTTTTTCATGGTTACATCAATACTGGGTTCTTATTTTCAGGGTAGGTCTTATATTACAGAAATCCCTGATGATAGCACTAGGTCTTACTTTCGGGGAAACACGCTAGACACAGTGCTCGCGAAGGGCTGCGAGTCGCCGCTTGCCTGTGCTCCACGCTGCTTCGCCTGCAGTATGTCATAGGCATAGGGGATAGGCAACCCAAGAGAGGGGGGAACACCAAGCAACAATTTCCTTACATTAGTGGTCAGTGGGGAATCCTATGAACATGTGCTCATGCTACATTGGTGGTCAGTGAGCACCTCCCCCCCACCCCCCCATTATAGTTCCTTTATTATACTGATCCACAGTACAGTGCTGGTCACCTTTACAGTATAACTAAGTACCCCCATTTCCACTATTATGTCCTCCCAGTGCCACCCTGTCTCCCCAGTGCAACCATGTTACCCCAGTGCCGCCATTATGTCATGTCAGTCCCTCCATGCCCACCCCCCATGCCACCAAAAAGTACCCACAATGCCACCAAAATATCACCTCAGTACCGCTACTATGTGCCCCCATTGCCACCCAGTTCCCCCCAGTGCAACCCTGTCACCCCAGTGCCATCATGTCCCCACAACACCACCAAAATATCACCTCAGTGCCACCATGTCTCCCAAGTGCCACTATTATGTCCCCCCAGTGCTATCATGTCCCCACAATATCACCTCAATGACACTATTATGTCCCCCAGTGCTGCCATAATGTCCCCTGGTCAGAAGTGTTTTCCTTCTTCCTCCCCCCATATGCAGAGCGGCACAGGGAAGCAGCAGCAAAACATAGCTACCTGTTATGGTGCAATGATCCCCACTAATGCCTCTCTCTCATCCGTCACAAGCGTATGGGATGGAAGCATAGAGTGCATGTGACATAGGGACCTTAGATTGTAAGCTCCTTGGGCCAGGGACTGATGTGTATGTAACAAGAACTATAAATGCCAGTAATAGATGAATACAGAGCTGTGTTACTTTTTATCTTTTATATCTGCCTGGAAACATTGGCTGTACTGATCATTCCAAGTCACAGCCTCTGAAGCCACCGGACCGGTATGACATCCATAGACCTCGTATTCAACAGCAGCCACCGGACCAGTATGACATCCATACACCTCGTATTTAACAGCAGCCACCGGACCAGTATGACATACATACACCTCGTATTTAAAGGAGAACTATGAGGGGGGAGGGGGGGTGCTTTTAACTCACCTCATAGTTCTAGCCGACCTGTGACAATGAGACTGTCACAGGTTAGCTCAGTAGATCGGGAGGTGAGAGAACACATACCGGGTTCGCTCGCCTCTCGATCCTGTCACGGCTCTCTGCCGTGACAGGGGGAGGGGCTGGATTCCCCTCTCCCCGCTCCGATCTGCCAGCGCTGACTGGCGGAACGGACGGGGGAGGGGGCGGGTACAGCTGGCTCTGCCTCTAGATAGGCAGAGCCAGCTGTCACTCACGCAGCTGGGCGGATCCCGTCATCTACGTCGGGATCCACTCCGGCTGCGGCGTCTCAGAATATAGAGAGCTGTAGCTCGCAGTATACTGAGCCTAGGGTAACAGGAGAACGCTAGTTTGTGTCCTCCCGTTACCCTAAGGAGAACTATGGGGAAAAACACTAACCCCATAGTTCTCCTTTAACAGCAGCCACCGGACCAGTATGACCTCCATACACCTCGTATTTAACGGCAGCCTGCGTACTTTATCACGCAGAAAACTAAACAACTGAAGGAAATCCTCGGGCACAATCATTGTTCTCTTCGGCGGTCAGCGGCTACATACCTTGTGTCAATAAGCGTTACCCCGGTGTCCGTTCATGAACCGCGCACAAACTATCCGTGTAAGTACCCAACGGGGAGGACAATTAAACGGCCCCACAGCTGCCGGACTCTGCGGAAAGAAAAAGAAACAACAAAAAAATAGAATTAGAATTTGCACCTGGAGTGAAACCATTGCGGCCAATTCTCACATCTGATGCTCAGCAGAGGAGCGCGGGAGTGCGTCTCTTCCAGCACAGCGGGGTACCGGGGCGGGATGAGGAGCAGAGACATTTCCTCGAAGGCTCGAGGTAAACCATCCAGACATATGAGAGTGATCAGTCGTGATTTAGTAGAAAAACACAAATTTTTTTTTTAAACCAACGCTGCAGAAAATTTCTGGCTACTTTGCGTATATACAACGGCGTGATTAACATTTTGCGGTTGACTAATTTTTGTGATTGCTTGGAAACAATCATCATCTATTCAAAATACAAAAAGACTCGGCTTGTCATGGCACGGGAACTGATGAATCTTTTGGGCAGATGAAGATATTTATGGGTGGCGGAAAACCTTTATCACATACGGGACCACACTGCGCGCCATTCCTGAGTCAGTCACTGTATCAGTAGGCGGGGGTCCTGGGGGGGTTTTCGCTGCACATGTGTGCAAGCCTTTAGCGCTTTATCAAAAACAAAAAAAGTTTTGACTGTTTAAATAGTGTAGGGTGCCGATGTATGACCTTATTTTTTCAAGATCTATGCCCGCAATGTTCAGCAGGTTAACCATATGTTCACTGGTGACCCCAGGAATAGGCACACTTGCATGCATGCAGGACTACAGTATGTGCTGACGTGACCACACAGATACACGTGCACAGTCATAGGGGCTGTAAAATTGCTGTTGCTTATCAGAGTGTGAAGGCGAAACATACGTGTGCTGTGACAACGATCACCTGCCAAAGCAATATTTTTTGCAAAAGCCCTAATCATATGAAGCCTTCTGGCCGGATTCACATTTAGGCCTCATTCACACGACAAACGGCCGGCACGTACAGCTCTGTGCTGCGTGCACGGCCGTATCGGGCAGCTCCCGGGAAGGACAGGTGCTGCGTGTTATTAGTACACAGCCCCCGTCCTTCTCTATGGGAGTACGCGGCCGTACGCCGCCCTACGCTCTAAGCTCACATCCGTGCGGGTGTCCGCACTCCTACGCTGACAGGATGGATCCTGTCTGCGTCCGAGCCGGGACACCCGCACCCTTACGGACCTGCACTGGGGGGTGAGAGTAGGGTGGCGTACGTGGTCCCATAGAGAAGGACAGTGGCTGCGTACTAATCACACGCAGCACCTGTCCTTCCCGGGAGCTGCCCGATACGGCCGTGCACGCAGCACAGAGCTGTACGTGGCGGCCGATTGTCGTGTGAATGAGGCCTAACAAGAGAGGCACATAAGATCCCCGGGCCATGAGGGGAGTAAACCTAATAGCATGTTTTTGGAGAAAATGTGAATGTCATGAAGATACAGGAAATAATAAATAAATAAATACTCTGGACACGCCACACATTGCAAACCATTTAACTGCCCTGCCGCCTTGCCCATAATTCCTTCAACACATTTGGGAGAAAAAAAAAAAAAAGTTTGGATTTTCTACTCCTTTGTGTCCTATGATACTATAATAGGTTTTTTTTTTTCACCACTTCTGCACAGAAAAATAAAAGTTCCCTAGATGTTGGTCACAGGTAGGGCCACCACAAGCTTTGCAGTGTCTCAGCTCCACCTACAAGCCATGCCATTGTTTACAATGTGGGGGCTCGTCCGGGATAAATGGTAGCTGCATAGAGGATGTTCGCAAGGAGCCAACAATGCTACTCAATTTAATACACAACCCCTTTTTACAAAAGTCCAGCCTCTCTGCGAAGCTTTGCGCACTGCCTGCCTCTTCCATGGTAGCAGTCAATAGACCAGGAGCACTGCCAGCAGATGAAATGCTCATCTGGTTTCAGTATGCACCACCAACCCTAGCACAGTCAACTATAAGCAAGCAGAAAATGGGAACCATCTAATCTATAGGAACCATCTAATTGTGCCTAAGCTGTACCTTGTAGCCTTGAATTCCTCCTGACAAATAGCACTGCACTTCCTGTGCCAACTGATAGCAATGCACTTCCTGTGCCTACTGATAGCAATGCACTCCCTGCACCTACTGATATCAATGCACTCCCTGCACCTTCTGATATCAATGCACTCCCTGCACCTACTGATATCAATGCACTCCCTGCGCCTACTGATATCAATGCACTTCCTGCTAATACTGATATCAATGCACTCCCTGCACCTACTGATATCAATGCACTTCCTGTGACTACTGAAATTAATGCACTTCCTGCACCTACTGATATCAATGCACTCCCTGCGCCTACTGATATCAATGCACTCCCTGCGCCTTCTGATATCAATGCACTTCCTGCTAATACTGATATCAATGCACTCCCTGCACCTACTGATATCAATGCACTCCCTGCACCTACTGATATCAATGCACTCCCTGCACCTACTGATATCAATGCACTCCCTGCACCTACTGATATCAATGCACTTCCTGCGCCTACTGATATCAATGCACTTCCTATGCCTACTGATATCAATGCACTTCCTGTGACTACTGAAATTAATGCACTTCCTGCACCTACTGATATCAATGCACTTCCTGTGCCTACTGATATAAATGCACTTCCTGCACCTATTGATATAAATGCACTTCCTGTGCCTACTGATATAAATGCACTTCCTGTCCCTACTGATATCAGCCCACTTCCTGTGCCTAGGCCAGCCTTTCTCGACCAGAATGTTGTGGCACACTAGTGTTCCTCCTGGCCTCCACAGGGGTACCACAAAATATTGTGGTAGTAGGACTGTGATGTTAAGGGGGCAAAGACTGGGGTGAAGGGGGAACCCGGATGTAAAAGGGGTTTTTCAATGTGAAAAACGGGGCTCCTGATGTGAAGGGGGGTTGTTATTGCAAAGGGTGAC
>NW_017307948.1:298400-306741 GCF_000935625.1 Nanorana parkeri | reverse complement strand
CTGATTTAAAAAGGGAAACCCACTTTTTTGTGTGTTTTTGCATGGGGTCCCCCTTAAAATCTATGACATTTCAGGCTGCTTCAGGCACTCCTGAAATCTTTGCACCTCCTGTGCCTACTGATATCAATGCACTTCCTGTGCCTAGGCACTCCTGATACTAGTGCACTTCCTGTGCCTAGGCACTCATGATACTAGTGCACTTTCTGTGCCTAGACACTCCTGATATCAGCGCACCTCATATGCCTAGGCACTCCTGATATCAGTGCACTTCCTGTGCTTAGGCACTCCTGATAGTAGTGCACTTTCTGTGCCTAGACACTCCTGATATCAGCGCACCTCATATGCCTAGGCACTCCTGATATGAGTGCACTTCCTATGCCTAGGCACTCCTGTTCTGAAGTCGTATAGCTGTATATCTGCAGTGTGAGATCATATGGCACTGTGCTGCCCACTGTTCTCCTTGCAGGAAAGGAGACCGTATTTGTGGACCTGCAGTGGAAGGCTCTCCCTGCTTCATTCATTCAGTGAATCTGGGCTTCCTCCACCAGTCATCAGATCACCAGTCATGGGGGGGAAGCCGCTCAAGCATGAGGAAGTATAGCCTTGCCCCTACCAAGATGGCCACCTCCACACAGACACACATTACAGAACGAGGCATGGCACGTCAGTAATGGGGAACCGATCAGCTGCAAGGAGACCGCAGGCCATGCTAATGACTAGTCAGTTGTCCTCAGCTCGCCTCTTTCAGACACAGCTCCCGCAATCCAGGTCCTCCAGATAGGAAAGTGTCCTCCTCTCCTGGAAGAAGGGCTGCGCAGTGAGGATTTGGCGCCGGTTTGCATCCTGTGAACTCACAATCAAACACTTGTAGTATTGTTTAATAAAAGGCAGCACATCGCGCCAAAACGTTGCCGAGTTACCGTACACAGCGCTCGCAAACCTGCGTTAATAATTGCTTTCAGGACGGCGTCCAACGTCCACCTTCTCGAAGCCCTCCTCCCCGGGGGCTAATACAAGCGCTATTTAGATATTTTATGCAGGCTGCAACTACGCACATTGTTACACTTCACACAACGACTTCCAGACCCTTGTTCTTCCTTTTATTTCAATGTCATCAATATTTGATACGTCTGGAAAATCTTTCCGTTTTCCAAACTGCAATTGTTACCCCGAGCCAACTCCTGTGTGTTCCGCCGGCTGGAAGAGCGAAAGATATAAAACTGGAACAGAATACAAAAAAACAGAAACATTTCAATGTGGCAGCTTGCCGCCGGGTACCCTCCTCTCTCTTGATACTGTCGGGCTCTCAGTCCATGACCGAGTGCCCGACTTTTCATAGGTGACACCAATATGACTGTCAGTCATATTGGTGTCACCCCTCCAATGGTGGCACCTGAGGGCGGGCTGCACCCCCCCCTTGTGATGCCACTGAGTGCATTCATTTAAGGGGACATTGCAGTCGAATCAGATTACCTGTGTAGTCCTAGGCTAAATCTATCCTACTAATCTGGCACTGCTTCCTCCTCCCATATCTATGACCTTACTGTATATACAGATTACTGATCCAGCACTGCTTGCTCCTCCCCTCTCTGACCAGACACACACTGTCCCCTTATATACAGATCACTGATGCAGCACAGCTTCCTCCTCCTCTCTCTGACCAGACACACACTGTCCCCTTATATACAGATCACTGATGCAGCACAGCTTCCTCCTCCTCTCTCTGACCAGACACACACTGTCCCCTTATATACAGATCACTGATGCAGCACAGCTTCCTCCTCCTCTCTCTGACCAGACACACACTGTCCCCTTATATACAGATCACTGATGCAGCACAGCTTCCTCCTCCTCTCTCTGACCAGACACACACTGTCCCCTTATATACAGATCACTGATGCAGCACAGCTTCCTCCTCCTCTCTCTGACCAGACACACACTGTCCCCTTATATACAGATCACTGATGCAGCACAGCTTCCTCCTCCTCTCTCTGACCAGACACACACTGTCCCCTTATATACAGATCACTGATGCAGCACAGCTTCCTCCTCCTCTCTCTGACCAGACACACACTGTCCCCTTATATACAGATCACTGATGCAGCACAGCTTCCTCCTCCTCTCTCTGACCAGACACACACTGTCCCCTTATATACAGATCACTGATGCAGCACAGCTTCCTCCTCCTCTCTCTGACCAGACACACACTGTCCCCTTATATACAGATCACTGATGCAGCACAGCTTCCTCCTCCTCTCTCTGACCAGACACACACTGTCCCCTTATATACAGATCACTGATGCAGCACAGCTTCCTCCTCCTCTCTCTGACCAGACACACACTGTCCCCTTATATACAGATCACTGATGCAGCACAGCTTCCTCCTCCTCTCTCTGACCAGACACACACTGTCCCCTTATATACAGATCACTGATGCAGCACAGCTTCCTCCTCCTCTCTCTGACCAGACACACACTGTCCCCTTATATACAGATCACTGATGCAGCACAGCTTCCTCCTCCTCTCTCTGACCAGACACACACTGTCCCCTTATATACAGATCACTGATGCAGCACAGCTTCCTCCTCCTCTCTCTGACCAGACACACACTGTCCCCTTATATACAGATCACTGATGCAGCACAGCTTCCTCCTCCTCTCTCTGACCAGACACACACTGTCCCCTTATATACAGATCACTGATGCAGCACAGCTTCCTCCTCCTCTCTCTGACCAGACACACACTGTCCCCTTATATACAGATCACTGATGCAGCACAGCTTCCTCCTCCTCTCTCTGACCAGACACACACTGTCCCCTTATATACAGATCACTGATGCAGCACAGCTTCCTCCTCCTCTCTCTGACCAGACACACACTGTCCCCTTATATACAGATCACTGATGCAGCACAGCTTCCTCCTCCTCTCTCTGACCAGACACACACTGTCCCCTTATATACAGATCACTGATGCAGCACAGCTTCCTCCTCCTCTCTCTGACCAGACACACACTGTCCCCTTATATACAGATCACTGATGCAGCACAGCTTCCTCCTCCTCTCTCTGACCAGACACACACTGTCCCCTTATATACAGATCACTGATGCAGCACAGCTTCCTCCTCCTCTCTCTGACCAGACACACACTGTCCCCTTATATACAGATCACTGATGCAGCACAGCTTCCTCCTCCTCTCTCTGACCAGACACACACTGTCCCCTTATATACAGATCACTGATGCAGCACAGCTTCCTCCTCCTCTCTCTGACCAGACACACACTGTCCCCTTATATACAGATCACTGATGCAGCACAGCTTCCTCCTCCTCTCTCTGACCAGACACACACTGTCCCCTTATATACAGATCACTGATGCAGCACAGCTTCCTCCTCCTCTCTCTGACCAGACACACACTGTCCCCTTATATACAGATCACTGATGCAGCACAGCTTCCTCCTCCTCTCTCTGACCAGACACACACTGTCCCCTTATATACAGATCACTGATGCAGCACAGCTTCCTCCTCCTCTCTCTGACCAGACACACACTGTCCCCTTATATACAGATCACTGATGCAGCACAGCTTCCTCCTCCTCTCTCTGACCAGACACACACTGTCCCCTTATATACAGATCACTGATGCAGCACAGCTTCCTCCTCCTCTCTCTGACCAGACACACACTGTCCCCTTATATACAGATCACTGATGCAGCACAGCTTCCTCCTCCTCTCTCTGACCAGACACACACTGTCCCCTTATATACAGATCACTGATGCAGCACAGCTTCCTCCTCCTCTCTCTGACCAGACACACACTGTCCCCTTATATACAGATCACTGATGCAGCACAGCTTCCTCCTCCTCTCTCTGACCAGACACACACTGTCCCCTTATATACAGATCACTGATGCAGCACAGCTTCCTCCTCCTCTCTCTGACCAGACACACACTGTCCCCTTATATACAGATCACTGATGCAGCACAGCTTCCTCCTCCTCTCTCTGACCAGACACACACTGTCACCTTATATACAGATCACTGATGCAGCACAGCTTCCTCCTCCTCTATCTGACCAGACACACACTGTCACCTTATATACAGATCACTGATCCAGTACTGCTTCCTCCTCCTCTATCTGACCAGACACACACTGTCACCTTATATACAGATCACTGATCCAGCACTGCTTCCTCCTCCCCTCTCTGACCAGACACACACTGTCACCTTATATACTGCTAACTAGGGATGCACCTATATATCGGCCGCTGAAACATATCGGCCGAAAATTGCACTTTTGGCTAAATGCCGAAAGTGCCATTTTTGTGCCGATACATCGGCGCATCCCTGGTTTCTTTTCTCCCCGCTGGGCGCTGCTCTGTGTCCCAGCGGGGAGGAGAGAAAGTGACAGCCGGCCGAGCGCTGCGAGTGGCCGGCGTCTCTCCTCCCACAGTGTTCCTTTTGCACTCAAACTTTTTGACCAAAAAACACTTTTTTTTGGGTGTAATTTTAAAAGTGGAAAAGACGAAAGTGATAAGAGAGACGGCGCCGAAGGTGAGCGCGGTAAGATAGGGGCGCGCCGAGCGCTGATGGATCCTCTGTAGGGAGATTGACGCGACATGATGGACGACCCGGAGAGGAATTTGGCGGTTTTGGCCCCGGCTGTCACCGCAGCAGGTGAGCGATATATTCATAAACCTCGATGAGCGCTCCTGACACCGGAGACAAAGGCTCTTGTCAGGAGAGGCGATAAGTGAGGATGAAGCGCGCCTTGTTATCGCGGAAGGACAGCTCTGCTCTCCGCACGTCGCTGATACATCACTCGGCAGGTTCCTGTCCCCCTGCTCCCCCCCCCCATCCCCGTTAATGGCACCAGCCACCATTGTTATTAATCGCCCGTGAGATTTTCCCCTCTCGCGCTGTTTATCACACCATCTCAATGCTGAGAGACCTTCAAGAGGGAACTGACTGTGTGCTTAAGAAAGGCGACATCTTCACATCAATCAGTCCAAAGAGCTTGTAAAAACGAATGACGGCTGAAGATCTCCTCGGCGAGAAAAGCGATTCGGGACACCGGAGGGGCCGCAATGACACGCAGGACGGGGCGCCTGAGATACATTGTGGAGGTTGTAGGAGAGACGGGATAATGGAAGCATTACTTGCAATGACAAGAGCATTGAACTTTAAAGAGAACCTGTCACCAGGCCATTCGTTTCAGCAGCAATCTTCCTACAAGATTATATGAGCATTGGATGTATTATTCATTACCAAGGGAAGGGGGACAGAAGGTGCTGGTGCTGGCATCCTGCCCATCTCACTCACATTACCGGTTGCCAGGAGCTCGGTGGGATGCCGGCCAGATAGTCACAGGTTGTTAAGAGCTCTTAGAAACCCGGGGTGCTCTAGCCAGAAAGGGGGTGGCGGACACTGCTGCTCAGTGCTGCCATCTTGGATGAATTTCAGCAACCCCGGCAGACTCATAGCCGCCACTCAAGTGACACTCTATAGCAGTGGTTTCTAACCTGGGATGCACACCAGAAGGTTTAGGGGTATGCTAAAAGAAATCTTTAATAGCGCCGCACAGTGTCCTGTGCTTCCATGGTGCACCACAGAAATGCATTACAATGGTCCAGGGTGGGCAGCACCAGTGTCATTTTGGGAGCTCTTCACTATTAGGTGTGTGACATAATGACCGACTCTAAATACCATGAATCAAGAATATACACGGCTATTATTATTATATACAGTAACTATTAAAGAAATAAAGTTGTAGGTTACTGATCCAGGAAGTATCCGATTGCATTTGGGGGTCAGAATTTCTTTCCCCGGGTGAAAAGTGAAGTGTCTATTTTTATTTATTTGTTAACTTTACTCTGTAATACTAGTGGAATCCTGAAATGAATCTTTCCAAAGAAAAATCTTCCCTTGAAGAGACCGTGCTATAACGCATTGCTGAGGTTTGCCTCTTGGAGAATGCTGAGATAAGGCTGACAAGCATGCAACCTTCATGACAAAGAGTCCCTGTCATTGCCTTCCATTTTTAGTACTTCTCATCTATCTCTGTCTCTTGTCTTTGTTCTTCAGATGAGGAATCTGCCATGTGCTCATTTGTCTCTGCCATATACATAAATAACCTTCTCTCGGAAGATATCTGGACCCGCTCCCAGCTGTTCTGTATTCTGGCACATCACGGGTTAACTAAGGAATGGCTGCAGCTCATACAGACAAGGTGCTTCACCTCCGTGGTTTACATGGGAATATTTCTTGTTTATTTTCACTGTACGGAACGTTTTTAGTTTTTTACGACGTGCGTGTGACAGAATGCATGAGGGTTGGATACAATGTTTTACATTGTATTCTCTTTTTTTTTACTTTTAAGTGCACCCCATTCTGTTTACGTGCTAACATCAGATTTTTTTTTTCTTCTCTGCAACAAAAATGGTGTATTGCTGCTGATTATCTACCCAAATAAATTCAGAGCTCTCAGCAATTCACCTCTAAAGAGGAACTTTGCTTAAAAAGACAACAAACACACCTTTAGAACTGTTTAGTAATGACAATCTACAAACACATACAATATATTACCAAAAGTATTGGGCCCCTCCCCCTCCAAATCATTGTATTCAGGTGTTCCAATCCCCTCCATGGCCCCCGGTGTATAGGACGAGGCACCTCAGCGTGTAGACGCTTCTACAAACATTTGTGAGAGAACGGGTCGCTCTCAGGAGCTCAGTGACTACAAGCGTGGTACCGTGATAGGTTGTCACCTGTGCAATAAGTCCGTCCGTGACATTTCCTGGCTACTAAATATTCCGCGGTCACCTGTTACTGGTATTATAACAAAGTGAAAGCAACTGGGAACAACAGCAACTCAGCCAGGAAGTGGTAGGCCACGTCACATGACAGAGCGGGGTCAGCGCATGCTGAAGCGCACAGTGCGCAGAAGTCGCCAACTGTCTGCAGAGTCAATAGTTACAGACTGCTAGAGTTTAGCTTTAAATTATTATAATTATTAGTGAAGCTCCTATGAAAGTGGAAGCTTCCAGCATGGCCCAGGAGCGCTGCCCCCAAGTACCACTGCGCCATATGTACACCGATTGTCTGAGCCTCGTGCTTAGGCACACAGGTACACTTGCTATCAATAGGTGTTCTCTGCGCCAGACGGCGCCTGTGATAATCACATATTTTACATATGAGCTCTCGCGAACATTTCAGGCATTATCGATTCCCCAGATCCTCTAATTAGTGGAAGATTGCGAGTTTTTAACGACGGGGGCCGCTAATGATAAGATTCGGCAGATGGACAATTAGAAGCTCGCCGTACGGTCAAGGCCAGCCAGGTAGAAGCACGGGGAGGGCCGGCACGTCATTATACCTGGGCCGGTTTACAAAGAGACCAAAACCTGAACATCTCACAGAACTTGTAACATTTTTATGTTTTTACAAAAGTTGTTTACAATGTTTTAAAAGCTGATGTTTAATCTGCTTATATGTTGCCTATCTAGAGGCAGAGCCAGCTGTACCCGCCCCCTCCCCCGTCCGTTCCGTCAGTCAGCGCTGGCGGATCGGAGCGGGGAGGGGGGAATCCAGCCCCTGTCACGGCAGAGAGCCATGACAGGATTGAGAGGTGAGCGAACGCCGGTATGTGTTCTCTCACCTCCCGATCTACTGAGCCGACCTGTGACAGTCTCATTGTAACAGGTCGGCTAGAACTATGAGGTGAGTGAAAAGCACGCACCTCATAGTTCTCCTTTAAGACACAACTTCCAGACTCGTATTTCACACCCGAAGTTCAGTACTCAATACGAGTTCCTCAATCCAACTCAGTCCTTCTGGGAGGCCCAATCAAATTGGAATAAGGAACCAAAGGAATAAAAGGTGTGCTTGTATGCTTGCCGGCGGCCTCGGCCGGCACTGCCGGCACCCCCGCCAAACACAAATCATGGGGATCTATTGACAGTCTGCGTATGATCGGGCTGTTTGTAAACACAGATCTTCCCGACACATCAGACAATACATGAATCATCGCTGGAAGAACGCCTCGGAGACTCCAGAACATTTGTGGAATTAGAGGGCAGAATCCCGGTAAATAATACAAACTGACATCGGAATGTTAAACCGTCGCGTCATACTTTAGGCGCACCTGTCATAAAAAAAGAGACCCCCCCCCAGTCAGTGTCAGTGGGAGGAATAGTGCCCCATCATTGGTGTCAGTGGGAGGAATAGTGCCCCATCATTGGTGTCAGTGGGAGGAATAGTGCCCCATCATTGGTGTCAGTGGAGGAATAGTGCCCCATCATTGGTGTCAGTGGGAGGAATAGTGCCCCATCATTGGTGTCAGTGG
>NW_017307948.1:287422-298049 GCF_000935625.1 Nanorana parkeri | reverse complement strand
GTGCCCCATCAAAGGTGTCAGTGGGAGGAATGGTGCCCCATCAAAGGTGTCAGTGGGAGGAATGGTGCCCCATCAAAGGTGTCAGTGGGAGGAATGGTGCCCCATCAAAGGTGTCAGTGGGTGTCAGTGGGAGGAATAGTGCCCCATCAAAGGTGTCAGTGGGAGGAATGGTGCCCCATCAAAGGTGTCAGTGGGAGGAATGGTGCCCTATTGTTGGTGACAGTGGGAAAAATTGTGCCACATCATTGGTATCAATGGGGGGAACGGTGCCCCAGAGGCCAGTAGAAGGTAAAGGCCGCTGTTTAGACACAACTGGTTCAGAATCTGCAATTTTGACGTGAGAAGAGACAGGACAGGTAGGGATTTGCTGGCTGCTGATAATAATACAAACAGGCCCCTACTATGTCATTTGCCTTATCCCCCTCATTAAGTTATCAGAGCACATGTAACAATTTGTCACTCTTCCCATGTACGCACTGCGCAGACTGTTTGACGCTATATAAATACAATGTAATAATGTAGGTTGTGCGGTAGAACCCGCGATTCCATTTTTTTTTTTTTTAAAGACTGATCTTGGCTATGGTTGCCGATCATATCCAGGAACCGGCTCGGCAGTTTGAGATGACACTTATTGAATTCTTTGTAACTGCTCTCAGAAAGTTGGTCACAGTTAATGAATTTGAAGTCCCGTGACTCTGCCTCGTCCACCCATGTTCTTTATTAAACGTGACATATTTCAAGCCGAGGTGACAAATGACTTCTTCTGCGGGGACGCGGCAAGAGTGAGTGACTAGTCCAAGGTCGCTCAACGCCACCTCAGGGATTCCATGAAGGTCCTTCACCAAGTCTTTTGCTGTCAGCATTTGCAGCCACCGAGGCAAATTCGAGATTACTCATGTCAGGTCACTGAGCTTGAAATGAGGCTGGACCTCATCACACCACGTTCAGTCATCCACGGCAGGTCACAGCTTCATTTCCAAGATGTCACCAAGGTTCATACAGAGTTAATGGGAGCTGTGCTAAGACTCATATCCATCAAGATGGAAGCTCTGGGCTGGTGATGTTGAAGAAGAAGCAATTCTGCAAAAGTCTTACAGTATATAGGCATCAGTAAAAAATTAGTGTTTTTGCTTTCCCAAAATTATGGCAAAAATTAGAAATTGGGATGGGGATGCCCTATCACTGGTATCAGTGGGAGGAATAGTGTCCCATCATTGGTGTCAGTGGGGGGAATAGTGCCCCATCATTGGTGTCAGTGGGAGGAATAGTGCCCCATCATTGGTGTCAGTGGGAGGAATAGTGTCCCATCATTGGTGTCAGTGGGGGGAATAGTGCCCCATCATTGGTGTCAGTGGGGGGAAAGCTTGGCTTTTCAGCGGCATCGTTAACGCTACCAGACCGTGAAATGAGGCCCTTTCCTCCGCTCCATCATATCCCCTCTCTCCCCCCCCTAACATTATGCGGGGCTTTACTTTGCTGAAAATGGGAGTGTTTGGCCGGTTTTATGGTCCTCTGCAAATGAAGAATTGGATAAAACCAAAATTCAAGAGACCGAAATAAGATTTATATGATTTTTTTATTCTTCGGGAATGTGAATTATAATGATGCTGTAAAAAAAAAAATGCCCAGGAAATCGCAGACCCTAAAAAAAGCTCAAAGTTCTGAAACGAGAGACGTTTAAAGGAGGATTTGTGCGCGGTGTGGAAAGGTGTGGGGATGGCGGATGTCACGCACACACATGTGGAAACGCTGCAAGAATAGGAAACTGTATTATAAAAGAGGATGTAAACCCCCAACAATGAAATTCTCTTATTTGTTCCCTTCGGGTCTGTTAAATGTATAAATGCTTTTTGTTATATCTGCTTGATAAATGGGGAATACCTGCCAGAAACCTGGGATCTATGGACAAAAACAAAATGCATATAGTAAATATAAATTTATATATACATACATACACACTCACCGGCCACTTTATTAGGTACACCTGTTCAATTGCTTGGTAACACAAATTGCTAATCAGCCAATCACATGGCGCGACTCAATGCATTTAGGCATCTAGACGTGCTGAAGACAACTTGCTGAAGTTCAAGTCGAGCATCAGAATTAGGGAAGAAAGGTGATTTAAGTGGCTTTGAACGCGGCATGGTTGTTGGTGCCAGACGGGCTGGTCTGAGTATTTCAGAAACTGCTGATCGGCTGGGATTTTCACGTGCAACCATCTCTCAGGTTTACAGAGAATGGTCCGAAAAAGAGAAAATATCCAGTCAGCAGCAGTTGTGTGGATGAAAATGCCTTGTGGATGTCAGAGGTCAGAGGAGAATGGGCAGACTGGTTCGAGATGATAGAAAAGGCAACAGGAACTGAAATAACCTCTCGTTACATCCGAGGTATGCAGAATACCGTCTCTGAACGCACAACACATTGAACCTTGAATCAGATGGGCTACAGCAGCAGAAGACCTCACCGGGTGCCACTTCGCTCAGCTAAGAACAGGAAACGGAGGCTACAATTCGCACAGGCTCACCAAAACTGCACAATAGAGGATGGGAAAAACATTGCCTGGTCTGATGAGTCTAGATTTCAGCTGCGACATTCGGATAGTCGGGTCAGAATTTGGCATCAACAACATGAAAGCATGGATCCATCCTGCCTTGTAACAACTGTTCAGACCGGTGGTGTTGTTGTAATGGCGTGGGGGATAGTTTCTTGGCACAGTTTCGTCCCGTGATGCTGTCATGTCAATATGGACCAAAATCTCTGAGGAATGTTTCCAACATGTTTTTGCATCTATCCCACAGAGAATTAAGGCAGTTCTGAAGGCAAAACGGGGCCCAACCCGGTACTAGCAAGGAAAACCGAATAAAGTGGCCGGTGAGTGTATAATGCTGATACAAGTGTGCAAGACTAAAGCGAAGCCCGGAGTTCAGCTTTAATAGTTTCTAACTGGCAGTTGTTTCTGTTATCATTGGAATTTAAAGGTTGCTTCAAGTTACACCCAATTTCTAAAATGAATATTATAAAGAATAAAAAAAAAATCATAATAATTCAATACTATTACACCAATAACTAATATTTTCTGGCTCCAGAGGCCACCATATCGCACAATCAATGACAACAAAGATGTTGGCCTTGAGAACCAATGATCAACGTAAAGGTGCACCATCACCAGGATGTACAACGACAGCCCCCAGAGCTCAGTTCAGCTTCAGGTAACGGTTGTCTTGACAAGTTCCCTTTAAGAGGATCACATCCAGCAACTTAGAGTATGAAGCCTCGGGACACAAGTACTTTATAAAATGTGAGATTAATTATAAGGACCCTCAAACTTGTCCAACGTCAAGCCACCGAACCATGAAACTTGGCCCGAACCCCGGGCTCGTTTTAGAGGTGGGAATCCCTACCGTGGTCCAAGGAACTAGGAAAACATTCTAAATGTTTTCAGAGGAATCTGTCCTCGAAGGCCTGGAAACCTCATAGAAACTCGTCTCGGTGTGAGATTTCATGCCGGTCCAATAAAAAGGTGCCAAAAGTTGTGAAGAATCCAATTTTTTTTTTTTCTTGCGAGAGGCCGTCACAGATAGGAGGAATGTACAAGCCAGAGAGGAAAAAGCATTAAATGAGATCATTGTTAGGGAGACCACGGGGGGATAATCGTACAGTGAAACCATATGGAGGAACAACTCACCTAGCTAGACCTTCTCCTTCTGTCTATCTGTCTGGAAGCCAACAGGAGATTTCGCAAAGTGTTTGCCAGAATCCCAAGCTCAGGGACCGTTACTGGTAAATGTAAGGAATGAACATATAGATTCCGTGTGTCAACCTACACGTTCAGTTTTACGGCAAACCAAAAAGTGGATTGGCCTTAAAACGTCGGTCTCCTGGGCTTCGACGTTTTACCGCTTAGTAATGAAATGGATCGTTATTCTCTTCATAAAAGTTATTACCACTAATGCTAGTTATAATTTTCAACATGGGGGTATTGTCAGCTCTCGTTTAACGTTGGTGGTTCTATAAAATACAACTCAGATTGGATATAACGCAGGACATATTGTGAAGGAGAACTTCGCAGCAGGTCAGCCAGCTCACGCGATTTGTCTACGTAGGGTGTATCCTCTTGGTTAAAATATTTTGTTTCATACATTTAAAGGGTTGGTACACTTAAAACTGAATAATCAGGTTATATTGGTTCCCAGTAGGGTTGCACAGATACCAAGTACAGTACTCGGTACAAGTACGAGTACATGTACTGATACATTTGAGCTCCAAGACTACACTAGAGACAAATTCAAAAATTAGGAGGCAGCTGTCATGTGTAAGGAGCACACAGGGCTCCTGGGATTTGTACATCTCTGTTTTAATGTACGATTTTGTTTTTATAAATGTAAATAAAGGGATGCACCGATACCAGTTTTGCGAGTACGAGTACTGGTACTTGCCGAGTACTTACAAGTACGAGTACTGATACATTTTTGTTTATTGTCATGTGACAGTTTTTCTTAAACAATACAGACTAATGATTTCAAGACAGTGGTGGAGCGCCAGAGCCAGGTCCCAGCTGCACCCGCTGCAACCCTGGTAGTTCTCATGAAAATGCCAAGTATCTGCACTGGTACTCGAAAAGTATCTGTGCATCCCTAGCTCCCAGTGGGCTAAAAGCCAACAAAGTCCACAGATAATACTAGGAAGGAACATGGTCCCTCATTAAAATATCCCATTGGATATACAGTATCTTCATCCTACGTACATTATTATGGACTTTCCTTAAATTGCATAGGACATACTTCATCATCATTTAAAACAGAATTCCAGCTACTAGGGTTATCTGACTACATTGATCCTGGACCTGGATCAGCTCTCTAACGTTCTCTATTGGACTCTCTTCTATCTTGCTTCAGGAGGAACCAAAGATTTAGAAGTTGCTATAGGGTTATCTGCCTACATTGATCCTGACCCTGCATTGCTTCTCTCATGTTCTCTGTTACACTCTCTTCTGTCTTGCTTCAGTAGGAGCAAAGCATTTATGAGTTGCTATAGGGTTATCTGACCACATCAGTCCTGAGCCTGGATCGGTTCTCAAACGTTCTCTATTTGGACTCTCTTCTGTCTTGCTTCAGGAGGAGCCAAAGATTCATGAGTTGCTATAGAGTTATCTAGTTACATTGATTTCGACCCTGGATCAGCTCTCTAACATTCCCAATTGGAGTCTCTTCTGTCTTGCTTCAGGAGAAACAAAAGATTTATAAGTTGCTGTAGGGTTAGCCGACTACATTGATCCTGACCCTGGATTGGTTCTCTAATATTCTGTAAACGACTCTTCTGTCTTGCTTCAGGAGGAGCCAAAGATTCATGAGTTGCTATAGAGTTATCTGGCTATATTGATTTTGACCCTGGATCAGTTCTCTAACATTCCCTATTGGACTTTCTTCTGTTTTGCTTCAGAAGGAGCAAAAGATTGATAAGTTGCTGGAGGTTTATCTGACTACATCAATCCTGACCCTGGATTGGTTCTCTAATGTTTCCTGTTGGGTTCTCTTCTGTATTGCTTCAGGAGGAGCAAAGGATTCATGAGCTGCTATAGGGTTACCTGACTACATTGATCCTGACACTGAATCAGTTCTCAAACATTCTCTGTTGGACTCCCTTCTGTCTTGTTTCAGGAGGAAGCAAGACAGACTAAACTGTGCCTTCACTTGGTGTGCCTAAGCTCAGGTTGTGAATTGCTGCCAGCTGCTGTTGAGCATGCACTAGCAGTCTGTGTCGGAAGAATTACATTTTAAGTTATGAATATTTATCAGCCCAGGCAATTACCGAGGGGCTTGTCCTAGTGGTATGAGCCAAGGATGTGATTTGGGACAACCCCAAAAGACTCTTTTCAGTTCCCAAGGTTCCTGCCCAAGGGGATGATGTAGTGTCTCCTTTGGGCTCCGGAATTAGGAAGCCTTTCACAACAATCTTCAGGTCTCAGGGAACCCCTGCAAAAATAGATTAATTGGGGGGTCAGTGGAAGAGGGTCCCTTACATTGGTGGTCAGTGGGAAGAATGTCCCTTACATTGGGGATCAGTGGGAAGAATGTCCCTTACATTGGTGGTCAGTGGGAAGAATGTCCCTTACATTGGTGGTCAGTGGAAGACTGTCCCTTACATTGGTGATCAGTGGGAAGAATGTCCCTTACATTGGTGGTCAGTGGGAAGAATGTCCCTTACATTGGTGGTCAGTGAAAGACTGTCCCTTACATTGGTGGTCAGTGGAAGACTGTCCCTTACAATGGTGGTCAGTCGAAGACTGTCCCTAACATTGGTGGTCAGTGGTAGACTTTCCCTTACATTGGTGGTCAGTGGGAAGACTGTCCCTTACATTGGTGGTCAGTAGAAGACTGTCCCTTACATTGGTGGTCAGTGGAAGAATGTCCCTTACATTGATGGTCAGTGGAAAGAAAGACTTAGTAGTGGTGATCAGAATGCCACCTTTGAAGACACCTTTGCAGACACATCAGTGGTGATATAGCACCACCTCTGCCAAGTGGTGTTTAACCCAAAACTATGTAGGCATCCTACATAGATCGGAGGTCAATCAACCACAGCTCAAGGAACCTCGAGCAGTCTCTGGAGAAACCTTGGGGTCTCATAGAACCCTGGTTGAGAATGGCTGGCCTAAAGAGAGCTGGAAGAGTCTCTACTTCTGGGAGGCAGTTACAAGAGGCTGGCCTCCCTAAGAAAAGAAGTACTTCGGCCTTTAGGAAGCACCTATGGCTGTTCCTTTAGAGAGAGGTGGTGAGCGAATGGCTGAAAGAGAAGTAAACACAGGAAAATTCTCAACTCAACTGCCTTAGGAATTGATGCCAAGATAACACTTGAACCTTTGTCCCAGAGGTCCTTGAGTTGCTATAGGCCAGCGTGCAGGCCACTTGAGTACTCTTCACCCTCCTTCCCAACTACTGTCACTCAACAAAAGAGAAAGTTATTCAGTTTAAAGTGACTGGTTCCCATCCTTTGTTTAATTTCCTAGAAAGGAACCTACCCCGAGGTGAATGTACCTGGAGCATTACAGCTATGTAAGTGATCTGGGTCATCACAATATGACCCGTCTTGTCATCTCGCGGTCGTCTGATGTGACTTCAGGCCAAAAAAGCCTTACAAGTGACACCTGCACCTCTGGCCATCAAATTAACTTTCCTCAATCTGCTCATAATGTCTTCTTCTATTCTAATTCCACGATATCAAGTCTTCTAAATAACCCCAAAACCCAATTACCCGCACCTCCGCCGACGCAGAGGGGGCAGAAAATCCTGCCGCTTCTCAAATTCACTTTTACTGCCAGTGAGATTATTTTCTGAACTTAGATATAAGTCACCAGATCCCATTCCGGAAAGGCGGCCACATCTGTATACATTATCCCCCCTCTTATCTTATATTGTACAAGGTAATGCTATATGTTTCTTGTCAGAGCGCTGCTCCTTATCCGCCCTGCATCTGCGCTCCGGAGCGATGCCCTCCTCCCGCAGCAGAACCTCATAAATAAGCGCGGTGATTTATCAGCATCACCCAGGCACAAAATGCTGTAAAAATAATAGAAAAAAAGGGATTTATCACGGGCAAACAATCGGAACGCTCCCACCGCGTTGTGTTTTTTCCCTGATACATGAGGCGCGTCAATGCTGCAGGAACAGGGAACTGATAAATAGGGAGCCTGGAACCAGACCCGAGTGAAGGGGATCGTGTATTATCTGCACATTTCTGTCACAGAGGCTCACGGAGTTCTACAGACCAACTTTCCAGGATTATTAAAACACATCTAAATGATTATGATGAGAGAGAGAGGGGGAGAGAGAGAGAGAGAGAGAGAGAGAGAGAGAGAGAGAGAGAGAGAGAGAGAGAGAGAGAGAGAGAGAGAGAGAGAGAGAGAGAGAGAGAGAGAGAGAGAGAGAGAGAGAGAGAGAGAGAGAGAGAGAGAGAGAGAGAGAGAGAGAGAGAGAGAGAGAGAGAGAGAGAGAGAGAGAGAGAGAGAGAGAGAGAGAGAGAGAGAGAGAGAGAGAGAGAGAGAGAGAGAGAGAGAGAGAGAGAGAGAGAGAGAGAGAGAGAGAGAGAGAGAGAGAGAGAGAGAGAGAGAGAGAGAGAGAGAGAGAGAGAGAGAGAGAGAGAGAGAGAGAGAGAGAGAGAGAGAGAGAGAGAGAGAGAGAAAGAGAGAGAGAGAGAGAGAGAGAGGGAGAGAAAGAGAGGGAGGAAAGGAGAGAGATAAAATAAGAAGAGAAGAAAAGAGAGAAAGAGAAGAGAGAGAGAGAGAGAGAAAGAGAGAGAGGAAAGAGAGGGGTGAGAGGAGGAGGGGTGAGAGAGGGAGACAAGAGAGAGTGGAGAGAGAGAAGGGGGGAGCAAAAGAGGAGAGAAAGAAAAAAAAGTAGGAAGAAAGAAAGAAAGAAAGAAAGAAAGAAAGAAAGAAAAGTGTGACAAATGAAAAGAGAAACAAAGTAATAGACTCATGTTGCGGGAGGCCACAGTCTAAGGTTGTCTCAGCCCTGTAAAGTGCCAGCAACCTTCTCCTTGTTTCCATGAATACATTTCTGACATCTGTGGCTGGTCCCCGCTGTACTGTGCTCACTATACTGGACATATAGAGCCAATATGGGGCAGACAGACACGGTTGGAGGGGTGCTGCAGCCTCGGGTCTGGTCACTGGAGAGATGTCATGGCCCTCTAAATTTTGGCTGGGCACAAATGGGACAGCAGTAACACAACCACAACCCCAACCACTACAAACCTGATAAATGCCTTTCAGAAGTGTAAGCGAGAGCCGGTCACCCTACTAAACGGTATCATATTCTCCAAGTACCATTAAGTGTTTCCAACCTCCCCTGGGGGGATGGGGGGGCATTAGCAGCCATACATCATGTCACAGAGATCTGGTATGAAAAGGCTGCTGGTAACCCAAGTACGGAACTAAAGAAGCCTGCCAGGAGTGTAAAACCACATTCAGATGTGCGCGGCCCAGGATAGAGCAAGCTCTGCGCTGCCGCCCCACCAAGGTCACAGCGAGGACTGGCTTATTACGCTCTAAGTGGGAGCATATGCAGCGCCACTTAATATGATAGCTGTGGGGTGACCTTCCTGCAGTAGCCGGAGTGCCTCCAAAGGTCACACACCGCTCTGCGCTTAAAGGGCGACTAACCACAAATGCAGATACAAGTCACTATGAGGTGTTACAGCTCGCCGCGTGCAACATCTACCAGACTCTGTGCGCTGTCACAGCCAATCCGGCCATGCACATACCGTGTT
Source organism: Nanorana parkeri (assembly GCF_000935625.1). Taxonomy (NCBI): domain Eukaryota; kingdom Metazoa; phylum Chordata; class Amphibia; order Anura; family Dicroglossidae; genus Nanorana; species Nanorana parkeri. The sequence continues at coordinate 288,782 of NW_017307948.1, read as the reverse complement.
TCCCCGAAAATAAGACACTGTCTTATATTTTATTTGGCTCAAAAAAACACACTAGGTCATATTTTTGGGGTAGGTCTTATTCTTGTAGAGAAGTCTACATGTATTCATGTACAAAAATATGGTGATCAGGGCAATCAGGGGTGCCGTACCTTTCCAAGAGCAATTTGCTAACCAATCGCTGGCCAGAATGAGGGAAGCGCGCTTTCACTATGGATTCCTCACAGGCGGAGCACATTTGGTATCACTCCGCCTGCGACAGGAGCTGGCGCTATATAGAGGAAGCATCGGCTTATGCGGCTCTGCTCCCTCCGCTGCCGCCTCGCTACCTCTAGCGCCGGCTTCGTTGGCACCGCTGATTCTCTCCTGACTCTCCCGCGGCTCTTCAAGTTCCCCCTTATGCCACCACTGGCCCTGGGAATGGTCACAACTAGGTCTTATTTTCGGGTGTAGGTCTTATATTTTAGCAATTCCCAAAAATAGTACTAGGCCTTATTTTCGGGGAAACAGGGTAGCAACTTCCGGGCAACTTCAACCCCCTTCATAGTACATACATAGCCTATCTCTGCAACACACACACACTTCTCTATGTTCTATCGCTTCACAGACCCCGCCAGTGCTTAAAGGAGAACTATGAGGTGAGCGATAGTCACTCATCCATCCGAGACAGACAAAGAGACTAACAAAGGTGGGACCAGGGCTGGAGCTTATTATTTTTTAAAATATTTATTATTATTTTTACAGAAATTACTACTACTAAAAATAATAATAATAATAATAATATATTACATAAAAAAACAATCATTGTCATTCAAATGTCTTGTAGCTGTGGAATAAAAACGAATCCCCGGATCTGCTGAGAGACCTCAACTGCTTACAAAAAAGAAGAAATGTGTTTTCCTAAAGCAGCGCGATACAATGCCAACCAGCGTTCTATAAGATCAAAAACAATCAACAGCCGTTTGAGTTTCTTGGTCAGCATAAGTTGGCTGAAAGTGGATTAATCCCCTTCATTCTTCTATCTGACCTCCGTCCTTCCCTTCAGTCTTCTATCTGACCTCCGTCCTTCCCTTCATTCTTCTATCTGACCTCCGTCCTCCCCTTCAGTCTTGCATAGTTGTACCGCCTCCTCTGATGTCACTGAACACTGGGAGCTCCTCACAATGTGCATCAGAAGCTGCAGCAAGTCACATAGAGTCTACCTCTGAAATGAAAGGGGCGGGGCCAGGGACGAGGAAAGCGATTGGTGATGCCGGACGTAATGAGGCGGAGCTCTCTCTGACATGCTGCAGCTTCTGATGCACATTGTGAGACTCTCCCAGTGTGCGGTGACATCAGAGAAGTCTGGAGTTCAGCTCTAAAA
>NW_017307948.1:286174-287412 GCF_000935625.1 Nanorana parkeri | reverse complement strand
CGGCCTGCCCGGCGCTAATCATATTCGGCACATTTGTAATATGTAAAGGAGCCGCACTCGCCGGGCTCCGCGCCACGGCCGCCTAATGTATGGAAATGTATTCTGGGCAGAAAATATGACTTCCCTCTAATAGGACTTCCCAGAAACGCCGCTGACATCACTTACACAGAACAATATTCCTTCACAAAAAAGGAGAAGCCGTCCTGTTTTTGCCCGGCTGAAATTCCAACCGAACTGCACCTGAAATTCACGAGAGGCAGAAAAGCCGCCCCCGATTCGTGTCACCGCGCTGACTGATTGGCTGCCGGGGACGTGACAGCCGAACGTAACTGAAAAAGTATCAAAAACCAGAGAACAGAAATCTGATACATTGTAGCGCAGCAGCCAGACTGTATTTCAACCTTATATTTCTGTCTGTAACACACTTCCTGTCCAGGGTGACAATGCTCTGTGTGCTGTATGTACGGAGGAGCAGCAGCGTTGTCACCCTAGAAAATAACTTGCTTTAGGATCATATAAGCCTTCCCTTCATTATCTAAATAAATCCGTTCCACCCGCCATACACATATATGCATCAGCACAGAGGTGGCTGTTATTCAGTGCTGCAGCACATGCGTGTCACTGTTTTGCGTTGGAAGAATGCTCAGTCGTGCGCCCCCAGCACTGTGACAGCTGCCGATCTGGAGCTGGTAAAATGTTCTCGCAATCATGTGATCACTGTGACAGCTCAGGAGCTGGTGGGATAGGCTCAGGATCATGTGATCACAGTGACAGCTCGGGAGCTGGTGGGATAGGCTCAGGATCATGTGATCACAGAGACAGCTCGGGAGCTGGTGGGATAGGCTTGTGATCATGTGATCACTTTACCAGCCAATCAGAGTGATCACATGATCAGGAAGCTCAAGAAGTGCCGAAATGGGATCTATAGATTCTGAGCCCCGCTATGGGTACATACAAAAAAATAATGTCAGGAGTAGGGGGAAGTTATTTTGGGGTGGGGTTTTTTGGTCACGGTATAGGCAAAAATATATATATATGCAGCTAAATTTTTGGATTTTTCTATATGTTGTTTTATTTTATAATATTTTGTTATATTTTATATACTGTATATTTAGAATGTTTTGTTACAATTTTGTGTCGGTTTTCCTGTGACAATAAAGCAAAAATCGGGAGATATTTATTACCATTTCCCAACAAATAAAGCCACACCCAGATACACTGAGGGGGGAGGGGGGGGG
>NW_017307948.1:276165-282145 GCF_000935625.1 Nanorana parkeri | reverse complement strand
GGAGCTGGTGGGATAGGCTCAGGATCATGTGATCACAGTGACAGCTCGGGAGCTGGTGGGATAGGCTCAGGATCATGTGATCACAGTGACAGCTCGGGAGCTGGTGGGATAGGCTCAGGATCATGTGATCACAGTGACAGCTCGGGAGCTGGTGGGATAGGCTCAGGATCATGTGATCACAGTGACAGCTCGGGAGCTGGTGGGATAGGCTCAGGATCATGTGATCACAGTGACAGCTCGGGAGCTGGTGGGATAGGCTCAGGATCATGTGATCACAGAGACAGCTCGGGAGCTGGTGGGATAGGCTTGTGATCATGTGATCACTTTACCAGCCAATCAGAGTGATCACATGATCAGGAAGCTCAAGAAGTGCCGAAATGGGATCTATAGATTCTGAGCCCCGCTATGGGTACATACAAAAAAATAATGTCAGGAGTAGGGGGAAGTTATTTTGGGGTGGGGTTTTTTGGTCACGGTATAGGCAAAAATATATATATATGCAGCTAAATTTTTGGATTTTTCTATATGTTGTTTTATTTTATAATATTTTGTTATATTTTATATACTGTATATTTAGAATGTTTTGTTACAATTTTGTGTCGGTTTTCCTGTGACAATAAAGCAAAAATCGGGAGATATTTATTACCATTTCCCAACAAATAAAGCCACACCCAGATACACTGAGGGGGGAGGGGGGGGGTGATCTATGAAGCATGTTCCCCTGCGTACAGCCCGGGGAATGACGTTTACATGACACTTCTGCCACTAGATGGAGCTGAGGAGCATATGATAATCCCTGCGCTCCTCGGCGCCCCCTGGTGGTAGTACGGCTGGGTGGACGCTTTATGAATCAGCTCCCAGAGAGCTGCAGCAATGTGCACAGTGTCTGTCGCTGACTCGCTGGGCTTGTGAATGTGTGCTGCGTTTATGTGCATTTTGCTGTGTTTACTGCACGTTAGCACAGGGCAGCCGGTTCATTGCAAATGCGGCGAAAAAAGCTTGTGGAGTAGATTCAGTCCCTGTTCAGGTTCCACAAATGTGCACCAAGCGTGCGCAAAACATGTGCATTGATGCGCGTTAATGCAATGTGTCAAAAACGTGCAACAGGCATGCAGTGCCATTACTTGGTAATACCGGGAAAATGCATGTTTTTCCCCCCTGTGTCAAATGCGCACAAATGCATGGGGAAAAGAACACAGGGCACTCACAGCTGCAGATTCTGTATGAGCTACTTTCCTGCGTTTGTCACGTGTGCAGCACTCACTAGAATCAATGGGCAATGCACGGCCGCACATGGGGGGGATGTGAACGTGACGCACGTGTGTGTGTGTGTGTGTGTGTGTGTGTGTGTGAGCGGGGACTTAGCTGTGAGCTTCACACATTTTTTTTATCTGGGTGTTGGTCACGCACCAAGGCGCAGCCAGGGACGCGCATTTTGTTTGTTTTGCGCATTTGCAGCAAAGAGAGTCATGCAGCAGCTTCACATGTTGCCTGACCGCATGTTTTCACATCTTTGTTGTGTGTTTGGTGTGCAGGACATGCGTTTTGCCTGACTTGTTTGCAGCAAAGAATAACATCCTCCAGTTTCAGCTACCGGCTTCATGAGTTTTGTTTTTCCATATGTTTTCAAGCGCTGGCGTGCGTTTAGCCTGTTGCGTCTGCTGCAAATAAGCTCATGCCGCAACTTCAGCTGTGTGTTTGTTGCATGCCAACGCGCAAATATCTACATTTTGCCTGTCGCATTTGAGGTGCCACTACCAAGTAATATCGCTGCAAGCACATTACGTGCTTCCCAGCATTGCCCATGCATCAACGTGCATGCTTTGGCGTGCGTTCCAGCGTGCGGCCACGTGCCGGGAGAATTTCATTCGGGGGGGGGGGGGGAATCAGTCCGCGTTCATGTCATGTGAACGCACGCGTTGACATGTGCAATGATGCAATGCATTGAAAGTGCGAAGCGCGCTTGTGATGCCATTAATCGTTGATGACACCCGAAACGCAGACAAGAAATGTGCGTTTTCCCCCCGTACATTGACTTGTGTTACATGTTAGGTGGAAAAATGCGGTGTGACCACAGCGGAATCTGCCGCATGAGCTACTGTGCCGCATTTGCCACACGTGGAGATCCCATAGAAGAACATTCTGGCAGTGAATTCGGGACATTCCATTCATTCCCAAATCGAATGTTAAAAACAAATGGACGACATTCGCCAAGATGGCGTCATCGAGTGTTCCGACGACGCATTTTGTATGAACACTCGTCCGGTGTGTGGCCGGCTTTGCATCGGACTCATCAAAGATTACATTACAAAGAGAATGACATGTTATGTCCAATGATCTCTCCTCCAATCAGAGTTCCGCGGTCTCGCTGTGATCCTCCAATGACGGCCGCGAAGGACGACGATCCGACTCTCTGCTCTACTTCCGCTGCGTCACTCTAGGAGGCGGACAACCCTCCCCGGCCCCCGAGGACGGCCACAGATGGGGTGACACCTCCCAGCTGGTTCCATATGAATGGAGGATTTCCCGGCTCAGCAGATGGCAGGAGATGGACACAGACCCCCACTACCCAGAATGCCCTGCGGGGGGCCATCCCAATGCTGCTGACTGCTTTGTGAGCGATTGCATGTGGGAATCAGGGGACAAGCATGGACGCCGGTTGCATATGTGAATCAGGGGACACGCATGGCCGACCGATTGCATATGGGAATCAGGGGGCACGCATGTCCGCCGGTTGCATATGTGAATCAGGGGACACGCATGGCCGACCGATTGCATATGGGAATCAGGGGACACGCATGGACGCAGCTTGCATATGGGAATCAGGGGACACACATGTCCGCCGGTTGCATATGGGAATCAGGGGACACACATGTCCGCCGGTTGCATATGTGAATCAGGGGACACGCATGGCCGACCGATTGCATATGGGAATCAGGGGACGCGCATGGACGCCGATTGCATATGGGAATCAGGGGAAATGCATGGACGCCGGTTGCATATGTGAATCAGGGGACACGCATGGCCGACCGATTGCATATGGGAATCAGGGGACACGCATGGCCGCAGCTTGCATATGGGAATCAGGGGACACACATGTCCGCCGGTTGCATATGGGAATCAGGGGACACGCATGGACGCCGATTGCATATGGGAATCAGGGGAAATGCATGGACGCCGGTTGCACATGGGAATCAGGGGACACGCATGGACGCCGGTTGCACATGGGAATCAGTGGACACGCATGGCCGATCGATTGTATATGGGAATCAGGGGACACGCATGGCCGCCGTTTGCATATGGGAGTCAGGGGACACGCATGGACGCCAATTGCATATGGGAATCAGGGGACACGCATGGACGCCGATTGCATATGGGAATCAGGGGACACGCATGGACGCCGATTGCATATGGGAATCAGGGGACACGCATGGACGCCGATTGCATATGGGAATCAGGGGACACGCATGGACGCCGATTGCATATGGGAATCAGGGGACACGCATGGACGCCGGTTGCACATGGGAATCAGGGGACACGCATGGCCGCCGTTTGCATATGGGAGTCAGGGGACACGCATGGACGCCAATTGCATATGGGAATCAGGGGACACGCATGCCCACCCATTGCATATGGGTGGGCATCAGGGGATAAGCACACGCATTGCATGTTAGCGGAATAGTTACTGTAACTATCTTTACTTCCTAATATGACAATGAGATTGCATCACGCGGCTGATTGCATGCACCTCACACCCGTAGAAGCAATGCATTGTGGGAACTAATGCCGGCCCTGAACCAAAGAGGTGCGTCGTAGGACCATGGGGGGGGGGGGGGGGGGGGAGTGCAGGCTTACCTGAGCAGTCTTCCAGCAACTTTCTTCTGAGATCTGACCTGTCTATTAGTCTTCCTTTAAATCCTGCGCTCACGGATCCCCGGGATATAATTAAGGATTACGAGGAGACCTTCATGTCGGCGGGTGGGAAGATTATAACCCGCGATCGCCACTTACGCCCGCGACGGGTTGTCAAGTAGACAGGTGCTCGGAGCGCCCCTGTAAGGTTCGGAGGGCGGGGGGGGAGGGGGTGTACTCCGTCACTCTCCAATGCCTTTCTATATTAATTCTCTCCTAGACGGCGTTATTACTTCCATGCTTCAGATCACTAATTACTCCGCTCGGCGGGAAGCAATCCGGGGAATAGCCAGACTGACGACTACAAATTAATTTTTAAAGATTTCAATTCACACGCCATCCGTATCGCGCATATTCCTCCGCTGGGCACCTTGCGGCGTTCTCCGCTGCGTCTTCACAGACATCTTTGAAAGGGTCGGTCCTCCTGAGAGGTTGATAGTTCCATCATATGTGGAGTCTGGTGGGCTGGGCCACCCACGGGAAGCTTTGGGATAAGCCATGAGCTCAATAATTGGCCCCTCCTCCAGCTACGCATCCTCAATGACCCTCCACTGCCCCGCTGCTCTGTTGAGCCATTGAAATCAGGAGGATCAGGTGTCCCACTCACCTTGGTGCTTGCTGATTGGCTATTCAGGAACTCTGCGCTCTCTTACGCGGGTGTTCTCTGCCATGTGTAAGCTCCATGTTGTTCATTTAACCTTACACAAGGATAACTCTCGGCGTTGTGGGGGAGCGAAGGCCAGGTGAGCATGGGGAGCGAAGGCCAGGTGAGCATGGGGAGCGAAGGCGAGGCGAGCACTGGGAGCGAAGGCGGGGCGAGCATGGGGAGCGCAGGCGGGGCGAGCATGGGGAGCGAAGGCGGGGTGAGCATGGGGAGCGAAGGCGGGGCGAGCATGGGGAGCGAAGGCAAGGTGAGCATGTGCCAACAAACTTTATTGGTTATAAAGTAGGTTCACAAAGCCAGATCATTGCATCATTCTCCACCAGACCCACTTCTTCCCCTTCTCCAACACATTTCACCCCTTCATATCTAAACCCTTAATGGCAGTGAAATGAATTGGAGGACATGGATCACCCCCTCATGACCAGTTTTGGGTGAAATGCATTGGAGTAGGAGAGGGTCTGGCAGACAGTGATGTGATGACGGAGTGAAATGTGTCCGCTGATGCATTTCTTCCCTTCATGACCTTTATAACTAACTATTGGGGTCAAAGTCATTGAAAGATGCATTTCACCCCTTCGTGACCTTTTCATAACCCTTAATGGGGTGAAATGCATTGGAGGACACGTTTCACCTCTCCATGACCTTCATAACTGAACCCTCTATTGGGGTGAAATGCATTGGAGGACACGTTTCACCTCTCCATGACCTTCATAACTGAACCCTCTATTGGGGTGAAATGCATTGGAGGACACGTTTCACCTCTCCATGACCTTCATAACTGAACCCTCAATTGGGGTGAAATGCATTGGAGGACACGTTTCACCTCTCCATGACCTTCATAACTGAACCCTCAATTGGGGTGAAATGCATTGGAGGACACGTTTCACCTCTCCATGACCTTCATAACTGAACCCTCTATTGGGGTGAAATGCATTGGAGGACACGTTTCACCTCTCCATGACCTTCATAACTGAACCCTCTATTGGGGTGAAATGCATTGGGGGACACATTTCACCTCTCCATGACCTTCCTAACTGAACCCTCTATTGGGGTGAAATGCATTGGAGGACACGTTTCATCCCTTCATGACCTTCTTCACGGCCTTCATAATCCCTATTGGGGTGAAATGGGTCACAGGAGTAGAAGAGGGTTCTGAGGAAGGGTGACGTGCAATCATCTGGCACTGCTGTGAACCTGCCGTGTTAGTAATAAAGTTTTCGGATACTAAACAACAAAATGAGCAGAAGAGCAGCTTTTATCTACAGACTTTTAGGGAGAAACGGACCCATCAAAGACAAGACAAACCCGCTGGGCCACCTGGAGTGTGTTCAGCAGCTCATTGAGTCTGAGGAACAATATGCAATTACCACCGACGTGAATATATGGAAACATGGCGACCCCCCC
>NW_017307948.1:271527-275925 GCF_000935625.1 Nanorana parkeri | reverse complement strand
GATGGAAAAAAAATCATAAAAAGTAAACACAAATGTAACAACAACAAAAAAAGCCACAAAAATAACATAGTGTGTCGCCGCAAGTTCCTTTTCTGGCCTCCCGCCATTAAAGAAACGGATTGCGCAGAAGTGACGGAGTCATAGGAAGGTGAAGCTGTTAGAATAGATCTTCCAGGTGCAATACGTGGATCTCATAAGATGATCTGATCATTTATTTTTCTGTTTTGGACAGAGTAGATAATTCATGGACTTCTGAACACATCCCTGCGCTCTGCCACAGTACTCCCCTCAAGAGCCCTCAGCCCTGATGCAAAGCATCATGGAGCTTGTAGTGTCTCAGTATTGAATGCTGGGACATGTAGGGACTCAGCAAAACATGTTGAGACTTGTAGGGTCTCAGTAATGAATGCTGGGACGTATAGTGCCTTGGCAATTATTGATGGCACTTGTAGTATGCCAGCAATGAATGCTGGGACTTGTAGTATGTCAGCAATGAATGCTGGGACTTGTAGTATGTCAGTAATGAATGCTGGGACTTGTAGTATGTCAGTAATGAATGCTGGGAATTGTAGTATGTCAGTATTGAATGCTGGGACTTGTAGTATCCCGTCAATGAATGCTGGGAATTATAGTATCTCAGTAATGAATGCTGGGACTTGTAGTATCTCAGTAATGAATGCTGGGAATTATAGTATCTCAGTAATGAATGCTGGGAATTATAGTATCTCAGTAATGAATGCTGGGAATTATAGTATCTCAGTAATGAATGCTGGGAATTATAGTATCTCAGTAATGAATGCTGGGAATTATAGTATCTCAGTAATGAATGCTGGGAATTATAGTATCTCAGTAATGAATGCTGGGAATTATAGTATCTCAGTAATGAATGCTGGGAATTATAGTATCTCAGTAATGAATGCTGGGAATTATAGTATCTCAGTAATGAATGCTGGGAATTATAGTATCTCAGTAATGAATGCTGGGAATTATAGTATCTCAGTAATGAATGCTGGGAATTATAGTATCTCAGTAATGAATGCTGGGAATTATAGTATCTCAGTAATGAATGCTGGGAATTATAGTATCTCAGTAATGAATGCTGGGAATTATAGTATCTCAGTAATGAATGCTGGGAATTATAGTATCTCAGTAATGAATGCTGGGAATTATAGTATCTCAGTAATGAATGCTGGGAATTATAGTATCTCAGTAATGAATGCTGGGAATTATAGTATCTCAGTAATGAATGCTGGGAATTATAGTATCTCAGTAATGAATGCTGGGAATTATAGTATCTCAGTAATGAATGCTGGGAATTATAGTATCTCAGTAATGAATGCTGGGAATTATAGTATCTCAGTAATGAATGCTGGGAATTATAGTATCTCAGTAATGAATGCTGGGAATTATAGTATCTCAGTAATGAATGCTGGGAATTATAGTATCTCAGTAATGAATGCTGGGAATTATAGTATCTCAGTAATGAATGCTGGGAATTATAGTATCTCAGTAATGAATGCTGGGAATTATAGTATCTCAGTAATGAATGCTGGGAATTATAGTATCTCAGTAATGAATGCTGGGAATTATAGTATCTCAGTAATGAATGCTGGGAATTATAGTATCTCAGTAATGAATGCTGGGAATTATAGTATCTCAGTAATGAATGCTGGGAATTATAGTATCTCAGTAATGAATGCTGGGAATTATAGTATCTCAGTAATGAATGCTGGGAATTATAGTATCTCAGTAATGAATGCTGGGAATTATAGTATCTCAGTAATGAATGCTGGGAATTATAGTATCTCAGTAATGAATGCTGGGAATTATAGTATCTCAGTAATGAATGCTGGGACTTGTAGTATGTCAGTAATGAATGCTGGGACTTGCAGCGCATAGTAGAACTCACATTCTCAAATGAAAACACGCCAAGGGGTCAGTTCATAAAAGAAACTCGCACATTATTTCCAGGGACTGAGAGATTTATCGCGGGGAGCGGATCAATTCATTTTACGCTCGTTACAGTAACAACTTTTACTGGACTTTGTATGTAAACGTCAATCCAGTAAAATGACCTCATAGACTTCAATGAACACACAACGGAGAAGTAAGAAAAGTCTACAGCTGGGGGGGGGGGGGGAGTTTAAGAAGACATAAAAATTACGATTAATGAGATATAACGGGGATCAATCCCAAATCTGCCCGCCCCTGGAGGATAAACAATCCATACCTCCATATCAGAGTCACATCGTGTCTGAATTGAATCATTTCTAGGAAAACTTTTATGGGATAAGATAACTCCTGCGTCTTGGTGCACCGACCCCACCGGGACCTGCGGTTTCTCAGCAATGCATGCTGGGACTGGTAATGGGTCCAAAGCATGCTGGGACTTGTAGCTTCTTGGCGAATCATGCTGAGACTTGTAGCTCCACAACAGCGGGACGGAGCAGCGAGATAACGAAAACCCACCCCGAAGACCCCAAATAAAAAGAAACTCTAACTCACAAGCTGTTGTCTTCCAAAAAGTCCACAGGGTCACCCACCGGCTGCAGTTGACTTCACCGACACTGCACCAGCGTCTGCTGGCGTCACATTGAGCAGTGGCAGCAGAATGATTCCCCCCCCCCCTCTGCCTCCCGCCTCCCTGAATATGATTGATGAATTCTTTCATAGGCCATCTGAATTGAAACGAGTGAGTAAGGAGATTAGAGTCATGTGACCCTCATCAAGGGGCTGAGGAATGTACCCTGTGTGACAGATCCTCACAATGAATGGCTCAGTCCCACATTCCATCCACACAGCTCAGGATCCTGGAGAGAGGATGGAGGACGTAGACACCAGCATCCCTATACGGTGCCACTGATAGAGGGGCGCCCCGATAGAGCCGAGCAATACAGCCGACCCGATAGAGCCGAGCAATAGGGCCGACCCGATACAGCCGAGCAATACGGCCGACCCGATACAGCCGAGCAATACGGCCGACCCGATAGAACCGAGCTATACGGCCGTACAGATAGAACCGAGCTATACGGCCGTCCCGATAGAGCCGAGCTATACTGCCGTCCCGATAGAACCGACTTATACTGCCGTCCCGATAGAACCGAGCTATACTGCTGTCCTGATAGAACCGAGCTATGCTGCTGTCCCGATAGAACCGAGCTATACGGCTGTCCCGATAGAACCGAGCTATGCGGCCGTCCCGATAGAACCGAGCTATACGGCCGTCCCGATAGAACCGAGCAGTACGGCCGTCCCGATAGAACCGAGCTATACTCCCGCCCCGATAGAACCGAGCTATACGGCTGTCCCGATAGAGCCGAGCAATACAGCCGCCCCCATAGAACCGAGCAATATGGCCGTCCCGATAGAACCGAGTTATACGGCTGTCCCGATAGAACCGAGCAGTACGCCGTCCCGATAGAACCGAGCAGTACGGCCGTCCCGTTAGAACCTGTCCCGATAGAACCGAGCTATGCGGCCGTCCCGATAGAACCGAGCTATGCGGCTGTCCCGATAGAACTGAGCTATACGGCCGTCCCGATAGAACCGAGCTATACGGCCGTCCCGATAGAACCGAGCAGTACGGCCGTCCCGATAGAACCGAGCTATACTCCCGCCCCGATAGAACCGAGCTATACGGCTGTCCCGATAGAGCCGAGCAATACAGCCGCCCCCATAGAACCGAGCAATATGGCCGTCCCGATAGAACCGAGTTATACGGCTGTCCCGATAGAACCGAGCAGTACGCCGTCCCGATAGAACCGAGCAGTACGGCCGTCCCGTTAGAACCGAGCAGTACGGCCGTCCCGTTAGAACCGAGCAGTACGGCCGCCCCGATTGAATGTGAATGGGGTAAGGCTCTGCAAAGGTCTGAATCCAGTCCGGTCCAGTGCACTAGCATACTATCAGTAGTAACCAACGTACTGGGAGGAGCACGCTCACATGTTCCTGAGGACGCTCTGTGACATCATCAGCCTGACAGGTTCTATATAGGGATCACAGGGATCACACAAGCTGATCTCATAGCATCAGTGTCACAGGGGCCACACACAGGCGGCCATTGAAGAAACAATTAAGCCATTTATAACCCGGGGGAGGGCGGGGGAACTGTCCCCTATGAATGGTGCGTGCAGCAACATATGTATATGGTAAGGAGACTTTTCCTCTGACTGTACCATGAATGGATGGGGGGGGAGGAGGCCCGCATAACAATCAGACCCCCTATTGGGCCACTTACTTAGAGGTCTCAACCTGACATTTTTTCCCTGCCCAGGAAAACCTTTAGGACCCATTGTGCACAGAGGGCCCTTAAAGAGTAACTCCAGGGCCAGGATGGCTACTGATATGCAGATTAGATCTTCTCCTGGACCAGACGGGCAGAATCATTTGTTCTCTGTA
>NW_017307948.1:266555-271254 GCF_000935625.1 Nanorana parkeri | reverse complement strand
CACAATGTGCTGCAATTGAGTTTTGTTTTTAAAGAAAAGGGGACAACTTTCAGTAACTGCCCCTTTAAGATATATACAAGTTGGTCACTTTAATAAATACAGAAGAATGTGATCATCTTCATGTAAAAGGTTCAGGTTCTGTACTCTCTAATGATGTGAAACGCCCACAATGCTCCTGGTAGCCAGTTGAGCGGACGGGTGTAATCTTGTTCCCCCATGTGCGATGGAGCGCAGAACTTCCAACACGGTGAACTTCGGCACAGCTGACCCTCGTAGGGAGCGGACGTGTCTCAGCGACCTTCAGGTGAGGGTAGGAGCGGGCAGACCCCAGGACACAAGCAGAGCTGACAGTTGCCCTACTTCCATGGACAACCTCAGACTGCCGACAGCCACCATCGCCGGCCGTGCTTACCCCGCATTTGGGTGCATTAACTTGCGTGCGTTACGGTGCAATTCAATTTCAATGGCTCCCTAATACACTACAGCGATGCACCTCTGACACACGTCGTAGTGCAGCACAGTGCATGGTAACACATTACATGTGCACTGCGTTGCTACAAATGCTGCGTACCTGTTTTCCGGGGCATTCTGGTGCGCTGGCAGCCTGTTCATTAAGTGGGCTGCCTTAACAAGACGCATTATAATGCGCGTTAGCCCAACGCATCAGAACATGAAGCCCATTGGGGAAGGTGTAAATGGGCCCTGAGTGTCACAACGCCTATCATGGGGCCCAGAGAAGTCGGGGATCTGCCATTTAGCGGCGGTGGCACTACCACTGTACTACCGCAGGCCCCCCAGTGCACAACAAGATGGGTCAGAATTGTGCTTTGTGGTGACTAAAACGCAGGTCTGAATGGCATCGCATGGTGGTTAGTGCACGCACCTGGGGACCAGCCGGCTTTGGCCCGGAGATGCCGGCTTTTTGCTCACCCTTCCGGCTCTTAGCGCAGTGCGCTATGTGCGCCACTATTAAACCATTGTATCGGTTCGGCGCAGAGTATGTCACCACAAATGGCGCCTTGCCCCGCCCACATCTCCGGCTCACAAACTTTGGAAAGTTCCCTGATATGTCAACACGTCGCCACAATGCAAAGGTGGGAATCCGACCCTCCCGCTCCCCCTGACCTCCACGCAATATGATCATCTCATGGCGATTACTAGTCACTCGCAACCTGCGCTCACCGAAAACGCAGCGCCGCTCCCATTCCAGGGCCTGGAAACGTTGGGAAAAGCGCTGAGCGCTGTCTGAGCGGAGATCCTGGCGCGGCTCCAAGGAAGAGACAGATTTAATAAATCTTTATTAATGTTACAAATCTTCTCTCCCCCCCCCCTTCCCCCCCGGGGGCCCCCAAGAGAGAGGGTATGAGAGAGAGGGCCAGGGAAAAGTGAGAGCGCCTAGGAAGGAGATGAGGAGCGAGACGAATCCCTAATAGCTCTGACGGTGATAAATATTTAACTGCCTTTTAGCTCTGAAAGTCCCAGAATGTGGACAGATCAGCATGTAACCTAAGAGCCGCTCTGATTAATGGGGCCGAAGGCGGCTGTGTGAAAGGAGGCGAGGAGGGGCCCTCATTCAGGATCATCTGTAATTCTCTGCTCTGGGATTAGCTCACAGGACACCAAAAGCTAAGCCCAAAACTGTGAAATCTAAGGCAGGACCCCCCCAAATTCCCTGCACCCCCCCTACCCCCCCCCCGCCAAGAGGGCCAAAGACTGGAGATGGGGGGCGGCTGGTGACAGAGGGCACTAGGGCAGCGTAAGGTGGAGACACAACAAATACTGTATACAGTGTATAATATGGCATTACATTGTATTTTATGTATGATATATTGTATACTTTATATAATATTGTATTGTATATATTTAATATGGTATTACATTGTATTTTATATACTATATATACATAAATCCGAGAACAGGAACAAAGAAACTTCAACTTTCCTCACATTATCCAAATCTGAGCCACCACACTGCGCACCCGAAGCCTAAAACCTGATGTGACCAAGATGTGAAAATACTGACATGTCACATTAAACTTTGATTTGCTGCTAAGAAGAGGGACAGAGGACCAGAGGGACTTGTGTCTATGAGGGGACAGAGGACCAGAGGGACTTGTGTCTATGAGGGGACAGAGGACCAGAGGGATTGGTGTCTATGGGAGGGACAGAGGACCAGAGGGATTGGTGTCTATGAGAGGGACAGAGGACCAGGTGTCTATGGGAGGGACAGAGGACCAGAGGGACTGGTGTCTATGAGAGGGACAATTAGGAATGATATATCAGTATTTGTTAATAAGTATCATCCAGAATTATACAGATCTGATCACCATACAATGTATAACAATGACACCTCCTTCTATTTATACAGGTCCATACATCAATAGTGGAACCTCCAGACACTCAATAGTGGAACCTCCAGACACTCAATAGTGGAACCTCCAGACACTCAATAGTGGAACCTCCAGACACTCAATAGTGGAACCTCCAGACACTCAATAGTGGAACCTCCAGACACTCAACAGTGGAACCTCCAGCCACTTAATAAAGGAACCTCCAGCCACTTAATAAAGGAACCTCCAGACACTTAATAAAGGAACCTCCACTATTCCCTTCTTCTCAGGGTACGGTTTGGGAGAAGGGAACACCCTGCAAATGTAACCCTCTATTAGCATACCCGCAGGTTGATTCTCTTTTGTATGGGGGTTCAGCACCCTAAAAATCTTCCATTGTTACTTAACAATCGGTACTGGAGGCCCGCAGACCTTCACTGCTAACACCAGGAACAGGCGGGCCCAGAGAAGGGAATGTTGGGAGCTCTGACAATGCTGTTGGATGAATGGATCCCGATCATCCCAGACATCTCTCAGCCGTAGGCCGCACCATGACAATAAATTGTAACGGACACAAGGACTTGCCTGAGAGCGGCCCGCGACTCCTCCAGCCGATGCCCCCGCTGAACATATCCGAGGCAGGCCGGACCCCTCATCCTTGTCCTCTCCCTGATCCGGGCCTGGTCAGAGCACGTGCCTACAAGCAATGAATGTCCCTTTTATTGACCCGCCTTTGATGCCTCTTGGCTGCAGTCAGCAGACACGCTGTGTGTGATTTTCTGTTGTTGACGCCCCCCCTGAATCAGACTTTCTTTCTTTTTACAGACTCCCATGTAAGAGGTTTACGGCCTGTTTAGTGGCAGAGAGGCCCTGAAATTGGGAAGCGGAGCGGGGGGAGGTCAGCGGGCTCTGACACGGGGGAGCCAGGGGGCATAGGAAGGGCCGCACAACTTCTATTCACTGGTCACCTCTGTATTCAGACCCACCAATCAAAACCTCTGCTCCCATTCATATTGTGTACATGTACATCAGTCTCTTGTGACATCACCATAACATTCTCTCGTTGTCACACCACAACAAACTCTTGTTATAATACCGTAACAGACTCATTTTATAATGCCACAGCAGCCTCTGGTTACAATACTTTCCCAGTCTCTTGTTATAATGCTATATTATTGAGATTCTTGTTATAGAAGCCTTCTCTGCCTACCCCTTGGCCCGGCCTCTATTCATGGCCAGATGAGCAGGAGGAGAAAACACCACAAGGTGTCCGAGGATGGAGAGGAAGGCTCTAACCTTTTCATGGCATGATTTTAAAATTTGTATTTATTGTATTTTTTTGCTTTTTATCAATTTTTATTTAATTTTTTTCACTTAACTTTATTGCTATTACACAGGAGCTAACAGCCCCCTGTGTGATAGCATTTGCAGGTGACAGGTTCTCTTTATTGAACCTGGCACCTCCAATACAGGAGTTTGAGCATCTGTGACAGCTGAGACGGGAAGGCTGTGAGTGCAGCGTTGTTGTCTGTGTTTACACAGAGCAGAGCGGAGAACGGACGTTCTCCGCTCTGCTCCCCGCTCTCCATCCTGAACTACCTTGCGGTGGTCCTGGGTCCCCCAGAAGAGTATCTGACCTCAACCCTACTGAACATCTTTGGGATGAATTGGAATGCAGATTGTGAGCCAGCCCAGGTCTTCTCATCGTACATTAGTACATGACCTAAACCCTACTGAACACCGGTGGGATGAATTATGAGCCAGATCTCCTGTTTCAACATCAATACCTGACCTCAACCCTACTGAACGCCATTGGAATGAGTTTTGAGTGCGGTCTTCTCATCCAACAACAGTACCCGACCTCACGAATGGACACAAATTCTCACAGACAATTCAAAGCTTGTGGAAAGCCTTCCCAGAAGAGTGAAGGATGTTATAGCCTCAAAGGGAGTCAACTCCATATTAATGGCCATGGGAGTCAACTCCATATTAACGGCCATGGGGGTCAACTCCATATTAACGGCCATGGGGGTCAACTCCATATTAAAGGCCATGGGGGTCAACTCCATATTAAAGGCCATGGGAGTCAACTCCATATTAATGGCCAGGGGAGTCAACTCAATATTAATGGCCAGGGGAGTCAACTCCATATTAATGGCCAGGGGAGTCAACTCCATATTAATGGCCATGGGGATCAACTCTATATTAATGGCCATGGGGGTCAACTCCACATTAATGGCCCTCGGGGTCAACTCCATAATAGAGGCCATGGGGGCCAACTCCATATTATTGGCCATATAGAGCAGGGGGGACAAATCCATAATAACGTCCATGATTTTGGAATGGGGTGTGCTACAAACTCATTTTATT
>NW_017307948.1:255948-266416 GCF_000935625.1 Nanorana parkeri | reverse complement strand
TAATTCAGGTTACATCTTGTCATCCACCAATCTACACCAGGCCAGCGTAGAATGTTTTATCCTACTGAGAATCTGTGAGTAAATAACCTTAGATTTTAGTAGCACCATACTGATACATGAGGCCACTTCTTTGGTACACCTGCTTCATAACCCAAACAGCCAAACAACCAATCACGTGGCTGCAACTTAATACATAAAGCTCAACTCAAGAAGTTAATTTTTTTTATTTTACAAAGTATTAGCATGTTGATGTCTAAGTCACATTGAATGTGCAATGATTGTTGTTCGCAGCATCTATAGACTAAAGTTCTTCTGGGATTTTCACCCATTACCGCAAAACAAACGACAAACGCACTCAACAATTTGTTACCAGTTATACAGTAAGGTGCACACGAAATGGGCTTTGAACAGTAGAACAGTAGAAAGGCATCATGGCACACTCACAAATTATTCAGGAAAACATCACATGACTTATTCCCTCATTCCAGGAAAGCAGGACGAGCTCACATTTGGGACGGCGGGGTACACGAAGCTCTGGGCTTAATTGTTGCCTAATCACAAACTGTGTAATAAGTGAAATCCAATTACAGCGCTCATTCCCATATTTATAATATTAAGCAGCGCTTATTGTCTTTATGAGCTGTGACACTGAAAGAACATTTCCCCAGCAGATGGGGACTGGACCTGACCCAGGAATTTAACCCCCTCCGCGCTGGCGGGGAGCCGACACCACAACACGCTCAGTGCGGAAACCAGTCCTCCCTTGTTCCTCAGTTAGGGAAAGTTTTATATACAGCAAGTATAAGAAATGTTACAAATTGTCTGTTACAAAGTTGTAAGTAAAAGTGTTTCACTAAACACTTTTACTGTTTTATCTAGTTAGGAATAGATAGCAACAGGTGGGTGGATGGATGGATGGATAGACAGACAATAGAGATATAAAGATAATAGAGAAAGAAAGAAAGAAAGAAAGAAAGAAAGAAAGAAAGAAAGAAAGAAAGAAAGAAAGAAAGAAAGGAAAGAAAGGAAAGAAAGAAAGAAAGAAAGAAAAAATAAGAAAATAGAGATCCCTTTAAGATAACTCCAGTTGGATCTGGCAAGCACACTGGAGCCTTACATTGGCTATTATTATTAGGTTGGCCTTATGTGGTTGAACTAATAAAAATGGTTCTCCTATTTCCAAGAGTTGTCTGATTATCAGGCTGTAGTGGCAAGTAGCCCCTAACGTTCTATGAAGAAGGGTGAAAGATCCACAGACCCCCCAAGTGTGCACCTTTGTCAGCACTGTTAGAGAATTGCCACATGTCCTGGTGTTCATGAGACTTGTGGAACAATGGGCTGAAGCCTACCACTTATGTCCTGGACCTTATGTGGTCATCTTCTATCTAAGGGGGGTGCTGGTTTATAGAATAAGGAGAAGCCCCTTTCTAGCTCTCCTCACCCCCATGTGGAAACAGTCTGATTTTCTGCTGGAGAGATTTATGGCGTCACGTCCAGTTAAGTGCTCAAATTTTAGTCCAGCGTTCAAACTGATTTCCACACTGCGTATCAGATAACATACACAGTGCATAGCACTCTCAGCACAACCCGGGGTCAGCAGGATGGAGAGGAGGGATGGGACACAGAGGATAATCAGAGAGAGAGAGAGAGATAGATAGATAGATAGATAGATAGATAGATAGATAGATAGATAGATAGATATGAGATAGATAGATAGATAGATAGATAGATAGATAGATAGATAGATATGAGATAGATAGATAGATAGATAGATAGATATGAGATAGATAGATAGATAGATAGATAGATAGATAGATAGATATGAGATAGATAGATAGATAGATAGATAGATAGAGAGAGAGATAGATAGATAGATAGATAGATAGATAGATAGATAGATAGATAGATATGAGATAGATAGATAGATAGATAGATAGATAGATAGATAGATAGATAGATATGAGATAGATAGATAGATAGATAGATAGATAGATAGATATTAGATAGATAGATAGATAGATAGATAGAGAGAGAGAGAGAGATAGATAGATAGATAGATAGATAGATAGATAGATAGATAGATAGATAGATAGATAGATAGATAAAGTGTAAGTGGAGCAGGGTGCAGTGGATTCTTGGTGGAGCAGGGCACAGGGGATTGTCAGTAGAGCAGGGCACAGGGGATTGTTGGTGGAGCAGGGCACAGGGGATTGTTGGTGGAGCAGGGCACAGGGAATTATTAGTAGAGCAGGGCACCAAGGATTCTTGGTGGAGCAGGGTACAGGGGATTGTTGGTGGAGCAGGGCACCGTGGACCCTTGGTGGAGCAGGGTACAGGGGATTGTTGGTGTAGCAGGGCACAGGGGATTTTGCAGTGTGTGCTATTTGTGACAAGCTGGAGCGGCCTGGCTCCATACACATGGCGCCCCACCTGGTTCCAATCAGTGCGGTCATAAAAGCCAGGTGCATGGCACGCTGCACCAGAGGAGGAAAAGATCTGTCAGTTCTGAGTGACTGTTACATGCAGAGATCTGTCGATTAAACTTAAAAGAAAGAAGGAAAAAAGGGCCCTGAAACAGAGAAGATCTATTAATAGCTCACTTGTATCCGAAAACTCCGGATTGACAGTTTTCCAGAGCACAGGCAGCCGGGTTCAATAAAAAAGGCAAGCATTGAGGTCCTGTCACACACACCATCCCAAATCCCAACGATTCCAGCGCAAGCGCCCAACAATGCCGCCACTAACAGGCACAAAACAACCTCAACAGGCGCACAGCGCCAACTGTCAGGGGAGCTCATAGACCAAACCAATGTGACTTTGCAATGTGAATGAGGCGAAGCTGTGCTGACTTCAGTCACCCAAACATATGGAAGCAAACCTCCTGTTTACAAAATTTTCCTTGCACATGATCGGGTATTCTTTGCACAGTGAACATACTCCGCCCCTTTGGTAAATCAACCAATCAGACAGCCTGGAAAAATAACCAACAGCAGACAGTAGCCAATCATAGATGAGCGCACATTACGCAGCTGTACTGCCGGGAGGAAGGGACAATTGTACTGAGAGTCATTCGAGGAGCACAAAGTTTTCACTTTTTATTGTGACCTTCCAACTCAGCAATTGATTTATTTTTCTTTGATAGTGTAGTGCTCACCCCCGAAGGAGCCGCTGAATGCCCGGTTCATCTCTAGTCTGTCTAGGGTATGATCTTCAGCTGCCCACCCCTTAGCCGTAACCGCCCTTCTTCTGGTGCCCAGAAACTGATGTCCACTCCAGTAGTATAATGCTGAATAATGTTTTATTCACTAGGGAGAGAGGGTATAGGGGGGTTCTAAGCTTCCAGAGGAAACTGACCAGAGCTCCAGACTCACCAGACCTGGTCGTCATATCAGTGTAGATCCACTCGGGAGGCATCAGATGGTAACTGAAGTAGCAGATGAGCAGGATGAATACAGATCCTCAAGCAGGAAAGACACCGACCATACTCCTGAAGTCCTCTTAGTTCCATGATGCTTCAAGAGCCAACATTGGTCCCGGTTCTCTTCCTCTATCAGCATCACAGGCCCCCTCCATGTTGGAGGCCTCAGGGAAACCTTCCCTCACTCCAGCCTGTGCCCACCCCCAGGCCTTAGGCCTAGCCTGGGGGGGCAGGCTGAACGGCACCCCGCCCTATTCCATGGCTGGCCCCAGCTGGTCTAGGCACATGGCAAATCCCACCAGTATATGTACCCTATCCCAGCATTCACCACTGGCTGAGAGAAGCCCAGTGATTGGCTGCTGTACTGTACATACACTACAGTGCTTCTCATTGGCTGTCCACCAATATGACAGAGTCACACTCCACCCAGGGGGGTACAGGCAATGGCAGACACCTGGAATTAACCATATAATTGCCACTATAAATCCAGCCAGGCTGACTACGGCCACGGCCATCACTAAATGTCTAGTAGCCTCACTGAAGGTGATGGGGGCTACATATGTTTTAGATATATAAATATATATATTTTTTCTTTTTCTTTTTTTATATCAAGCATGGTTTGTAAAAGTCAGCAACGGGAGGCGGTACATTATTTTGGGGCACAAAGTAGTAAATGTCAAAAATTTTATGAAGCACAGCCACCCAATTAAATGATTATTTGAAAACGAGATTTACCACCCATGGAAAGCTAATCGTCACCTTACGTACACCTAAAAAGATCCCCGAGGCCCATCTGAACTCTTACACCTTTTTATTTATTTTTAACCCTGCACCCAGTTGTGATTTGTACCTGTTCTTTGCTTGGAAATGCCCAGAATGCTGAAGATGCCGCTTCCTTCACTCGCCCTCCAGTGCTCTGTGCTGGCGGAGCTGAGTAACAGCCACACCCCCCTCATCACAAGTGTACTCACACAGACTTGTCTTGTAGAGATGGGGTGTATCTGAGCGGGTCTATTAGATTACAGAGTGCACTGGGTCTAACTCTGGTGCCTACTGAACTATCCAGCCATACTAAGAGTCCATAGAGTTAGTGAAAATAGGGGTTGTTATTACAAAGTCCATCTGTGACTTCAGATGAGCTTTAACTTAACCAATTACCTAAAACCTTAACTGTGAAGGCGCAATGAACTTAAACCTTACTTTAACTTCACCAAATTCCATACCGCAACCTTATTAAAAGAAACCTACAAAAAGAATAAAATCAGACCAGTACAAGACTCAGAATACCAACAACATAGAAAAAAGTGTAATAAAAGCCAGTATGGCCAAAAGCCAAAAGTAAGGCCCCGTTCACACCTTTCCGTTTTGTCGGGCGTTCAACGCTCTATGAACGCTCTACAAAACGTACAACCATGAAAATCCCATTGTTTTCTATGGGTATGGTTCACACCTTTCCGTATTTCCGCCCGTCTGAACGCCCTACAAAACGGCTGACGCCCAAACAAGTACATGTACTTCTCTGGGCCATTTTCCATTGGGATACAGCCAAGTAGCCTTCGGAATCGTGCGACGGTCTCGCAATTTTTTTACCGCAAATCGCGGTAAAAAAACCGCGTGACGGTCACGCGACAGATGTGCATGCGTAATACGCCTAGGTGTGAACCCAGCCTAACAATTTACAAAGGGCAATATGGTATCACTTTGGTAATATGGCAACCTAGTACAACCTCAGCCCTGGAAGTGTAACGTCACTGTTATAATGGCTCCACTCTGGCCCCCAAAATTTGGCATTCTTATTGACATGGTGCCACTCTGGCCCTGACAATCTGATATCCCTTTTGACATGGCGCCACTATGGCCCTGACAATTTGATATCCCTCTTGACAGGGCGCCACTCTGGCCCTGACAATCTAATGTCCCTATTAACATTGTGCCACTCTGGCCCTGACAATCTGATATCCCTTTTGACATGGCGCCACTATGGCCCTGACAATTTGATATCCCTCTTGACAGGGCGCCACTCTGGCCCTGACAATCTAATGTCCCTATTAACATTGTGCCACTCTGGCCCTGACAATCTGATATCCCTTTTGACATGGCGCCACTATGGCCCTGACAATTTGATATCCCTCTTGACAGGGCGCCACTCTGGCCCTGACAATCTAATGTCCCTATTAACATTGTGCCACTCTGGCCCTGACAATCTGATATCCCTTTTGACATGGCGCCACTATGGCCCTGTCAATCTGATTTCCTTCTTGACATGGCGCCACTATGGCCCTGACAATTTGATATCCCTCTTGACATGAAGCCACTCTGGCCCTGACAATTTAATGTCCCTATTAACACTGGGCAACTCTGGCCCTGACAATTTAATGTCCCTATTAACATTGTGCCACTCTGGCCCTGACAATTTGATGTCCCTGTTGACATGGCCCCACTCTGGCCCAGACAATCTGATTTCCCTTTTGACATGGCGCCACTATAGCCCTGACAATTTGATATCCCTCTTGACATGGCGCCACTCTGGCCCTGACAATTTAATGTCCCTATTAACATTGTGCCACTCTGGCCCTGACAATTTGATGTCCCTCTTGACAAGGCACTACTCTGGCCCTGGAAATTTGGTATACCCATCGACATGATGCCACTTTGGTCTTGACAATTTGGTACCCCACTGACACAGGACCACTGTAACCCTGACAATTTTACACATTTATTCATACGGTTCCACTCTGGCCCTGATGATTTGGTATTGGTATTAACATGAAGCCTCCCTGTCCCTGATAAAGCTGGTCCTATAATGTAAGACAACACAATTTTATTATCATGGCATTGGCCCGGCTTTGAAGCACTGATCTAATTTTACCTATCAACTGATGCTGTGCTGTCAGGATTGTAATTTGTAATAACTCAACATTTTCCCTTCATTAGAGACATATGACATGAAGGGTTAAACACAAATGATTTTCCGGGTTCTCTGGAGAGATTAAAAGAAGACTGAATGTCTGCATTCAGAAGCTGGGGATAGGAGTCCCATGTCACCTCCACCTCTAACAAGTCTCAGATGTGGGACATGGCCAGGCCTCCGTATCTGGACTGTCTCACCATCAAAAGGAAGGAAGTCAGTAAGTTTTATTTACAGGTTCACACCTCCGTCCCAGGCCCCTCTACACCGGGCTGTCCTAGTTATAACAGCCAGAGGGAAGGAGAGGGGTAGAAGGAGGGGGACGTTATCCAGGAAGTTTGGAAACAAGTAAATAATTGTTACTGTTTAGTATCTGCGTTATACAAAAATAAAAAAAAAACATCAGCACTCATTTTCTTCTACCGCCAATGAGAAGACTGCTAAGGGCCATCATATATGTGGATAGATATCTGCCCTAGGCCCACCAGGTAACGTTGGACACCTTAGGCAGATGACTGGTTGGCTTTCTTGTATAGGACAATATTTTCATGGTGATTTAGAAGGACAATGACCCTTAAAAACACTCAACTTCCCACCACCCTATTGATCTTAAATGGAATGCACAGCATTACTGGTCAATAGGGAGGCATGGAAGGTGGATCGATATCCTTCCTGGGCCCACCAGTAAAGCTGGACACGCAGGTAGATGACTAGTTGGCTTTCTTGTATAGAACAATATTTTTCATGGTGATTTGGGACAACAACTCTTAAAAACACTCAACCTCCCACCACCGTATTGATCTTAAATGGAAAGAACAGCCTTACTGGTCAATAGGGAGGCATGGAAGGTGGTTTGATATCCGTCCTGGGCCCACCAGGAAAAGTTGAACATGCAGGTAGATGACTGATTGGCTTTCTTGTATAGAACAATATTTTTCATGGTGATTTAGGACAACAACTCTTAAAAACACCCAACTCCCCATCACCCTATTGATCTTAAATGGAATGGACAGCCTTACTGGCCATTAAGGAGGCAAAGAAGGTGGATAGATATCTGCCCTGGGACCACCAGGAAAAGTTGGACACGAAGGTAGACGACTAGTTGGCTTTCTTGTATAGAACAATATTTTTCATAGTGATTTGGGACAACAACTTTTAAAAACACTCAAATTCCCAGGTATGGGCCAACACAAGCTTGTAGGTGATACATAATTATCACCTGACCTATCACCTGATACATAACCATCACCTGAACTCCCAACTGCTACATAACCATCACCTGAACTATCAACTGATACATAACTATCACCTGATACATAACCATCACCTGAACTGTCACCTGATACAAAACTGTCACCTGAACTATCACCTGATACATAACTATCACCTGAACTCCCAACTGCTACATAACTATCACCTGAACTCCCAACTGCTACATAACCATCACCTGAACTGTCACCTGATACAAAACTGTCACCTGAACTATCACCTGATACATAACCATCACCTAAACCATCACCTGATACATAACTATCACCTGAACTCCCAACTGCTACATAACTATCACCTGAACTATCAACTGATACTGAACTATCACCTGATACATAACCATCACCTGAACTGTCAACTGCTACATAACTATCACCTGAACTACCAACTGATACATAACTATCACCTGAACTATCACCTGATACATAACTATCACCTGAACTCCCAACTGATACATAACCATCACCTATTTTTTGGGCGGATTTCGTGCGATTTGGCCCAATAGACTTCAATGGTGTAGCTCATTGTCACGCTGCAGAAGTGTCACTATTGCATAGAAATATAAGAAGGAACATAAGCAGGAAACAAGAAGAGGAATTATGTCATATCAAGACCGCTTTTGATTGGATACAGCCAAGTGTAGCAGGTACCAAGTTCATGCAAATGTAGCGCTACCCAGATAGCGAGGATAACTTGCTACAAACTTGTGGCGGGGTGAAATTGTAATTCTTCTTAACTTGCTGCACACATTTCCTGGCAGGTTGTAGACTTGCAGAACACTCGCAGCACAAGTTCTAGGCGACACTTTTTGAATTCGTAGCAAATTTGTTCGGCAAGTCTACAGCAAGAGTCCTGCAGGTCTTAGCTAGAGCTCTGCAAGGTCGCTGGTCTGGAGACTAGCAATGCAGGCTTGTTGTAATTGTGCAACAAAATTGTGAAGCTCGGCAAGTCTGCAATAGTTTAGCAAGTCATTTTCAAACTTGCAGCTCAATTACTTGCTATCTGGGTATGTAGCGCGACAATACGTGCACTGTAGCTCAATGTCTCTCAAAGTAGCTCAGCTCAAATCAGCGCTAAAAAAACGCTTTGTCTGATGTAGCTCAATGCGAATGGGGCCGTAAGGTACCAAAATACAACCAAATGAATAAAAAAGCTTTTTTTTTTTTTTGTATTATGCGCACAAAGGTTGAAATATCACACACACATGCGATTGAAACAATGCATCAAAGATAGATCAAAGTACTATTGTAAAAAAATATTCTTTGATACATTGTTTCCTTCTCACTCTCGTATGAAATGTTAACTTTTCTATGAATACTAAAAAAAAAAAAAAACTTATTTCGTCAATTTGGATGAATTTTCTACATGGAAACATCTTTTTTTCCTCGTCTGGCAATCAAATGTAAAGAAAAAAAACATAAAAATTTTAGGATTGTCCCACGACTTGGTGAATGCGGTGACCCCATGGTGATGGGGCGCGAGGAATGATTCGGATTGATGCCCGTAGCCGGCTGTGTGAACGGAGCCGGCGCTCCATCAGAAAGTGATCCTAACAGGTTGTGACAAGTCCGCACACAAGCCAAACAAATAGAGGATTAGCTACCACAGCCAGGGCCGGCTTCAAACAAACCAATTCAAAACAGATCTTCACGGCCCCGGCTGCGGCCGCATCGGCCTGGAAATAGAAGCCGCGCCAGGAGAGGGTTCTGGGAAAAGGGACGAGCTGCTTGAATTTTTACCCCGCAGAAGTGGGTGAGAGGCCGCCGCCTCCCCCCCCCCGTGTGGCTTTCCCCTTCCCTAAACTGGAGCTTTACCGCTTTTTATTGCTGGCTCTCTGTACTATAACCGGCTTTATAAGAAACAGCGCTCCTAAAACAGACCACAAATAAAACAGAACGTACAGGCCTGCGTCCGCCGCCAGAGGAAAACACAATGCGGCTCCACAACGGCACAAACCCAGCTGGGAATTCACAAAAAGAAGCCGTCACAGGCCGGAGAGAGGCGCGTGCTTTGGGTGGTTTAAACAAAAAGCAAAAAGTTTTTTTTTTAAAGTTTGATTTTACAACTCTGACTGCCGGCAATGTCTTTCCAGACTCCAATTAGTAGTTTTTTTTGGGATGTTTTGGGGGCACTGGTGATTTTTGGCATTATTTTATCATTTTTCTATTATCAGCATTACGTTATCTATCAACTGAACCAAAACTGTCACCTGAACTACCAACTAACACATAACTATCACCTGGACTGTCAACTGCTACATAACTACCACCTGAACTCCCAACTGCTACATAACTATCACCTGAACTACCAACTGCTACATAACTATCACCTGGACTATCAACTGCTACATAACTATCACCTGAACTACCAACTGCTACATAACTATCACCTGAACTACCAACTGCTACATAACGATCACCTGAACTCCCAACTGCTACATAACTATCACTTAGAATCTTTGTATTGCAACTAACTATACCTTATGTATCTTTTACTGTACGCTAAATCTGAACTCCTCGCGGCATCGATGGGCTCACAGTAATAAAATGAATTACACTTAATACACACCTGCTACCTATTGTGCCATCGGCCAATCCAGCTCTTGAAGTGGATGGCTGGGATAAGACGTGTGTGGCCAACGACTATGAAACGTCTACAGAGTGAATTCCTCGGGGGCGGGGAATGAGGATCTACGTGAGCCGCATTGGATGATTTTTTAATATACATGTAATTATTTCTCATGGTAAAATGTAAAAAAAAAAGAAGCCGGAAAGTTCCTCCTCCAATAACTCGCCGGCTCTTCCCTATAGACGCGTCGGGCAGAGCTGCGGCGTCATAATGTAATAACGGTTGGCGGGGATGGCTAAAACATA
>NW_017307948.1:252783-255224 GCF_000935625.1 Nanorana parkeri | reverse complement strand
GGGGTCTCGGCGTTATTACACAGCGGACTAAAACAGGAAATGATGGGGGAGGGGGGGAGACTGGTGTCACTGCTGAAAATGAATAATTGATCAGAATCTAATCCGCGGAGACGGAGAATAACTGCCGGCGTCCGAGGCATTCGCCAGCGCCGAGCCCGCGCTAAACTTATTTCATATGTGTCTGCAGGAATCAGAGTCGGTGGAACGCACAGATAGGACGCTCTGTTAAAGGGAAACTGTATTTTTATTTACACACAGTGGTGAATCTGACAGCCATCAAACATCCACTGCAGGTGAATCTTCCAGAGGCACGTCTTTTAAATGACAGTGGTTGATTCACGACCGGGTAACGTTGGGTGAAAGTCACCTTTTAAATCGGTATCTTCCCTTCCCTGGTAAGGTTTTGCCAACACGTTCACCTCTCGTGCCTCCATATTTGTATTATGCTGGTTCATATTCAAGGGCTCCCTCTAGTGGCCGCTTGTATAGCAGAGCTTGTGATTTGCCCAGCTTAAAGTGTATGCCATGTAGGGATACACCGATACCGATAAGAGTACTCACCCAAATACTCCAATACCTTCTCCGATACCGGAACTGCTGGTCAGAGGAAGATTTCCTTTGACCGGAAGTGGTGTAGGGGAACATGGAGCCTAGTTTCCAGCCAATCAGCATCGAGCCGGCCAAAGAAGGAGTCGACTTCCTGGGGAATCAGGAAGCCGGGTGGCATGTCATTACACGCTGCCTGATTGCCCGGGAAGCCGGGTCCATGCCAGCGGAAGCACCGGTATCGGTACTCGGTATCGGCGAGTACTGACAGCAAAGTATCAGTACTTGTACTCGATACCGAAAAAACGGTATTGGTGCATCCCTAATATCACAAGTAGGCACCCTCGGCACTCCAGCTGTGCTGAAACTACACATCCCATCAATTAGCTGCCTCTGGGAGTCTCAGCGGTGGATGTCAAAGTCCTGCAATGCCTCATGGGACTTGTAGTTCCACAACAGCTGGAGGGTCAAGGTTGCCTACCCCTGGTGCTGACTTATATTTGTATTGGTACCTTTGATTTTTTTTTGGGGGGGGGGTCTGCTTGAGGAAAACCCCATTTTTAGTTACAGCACCCTAAGAAATTGTCTTATTGACGTCAATAGGTGGTTAAGGGAGCAGCCTCCTAAACTGCGTTTATCCCATACCTGTTGATCTGCCAGAAACGCTCTCAGCTCATAATGACTGGTTGTGGGCTGACAACACGCAGCAGTTTATGGTGTCAGCCCTGCACGGTTGTCTTTTTGCTAGACTACAGAATCCCTCCCACTGTCCTCATCTCCACAACTAATTGTTCTGTAGTCCACCTGGGAGGGCTATAAACAGGTATGTTGTGTGACTACAAGAGGTGATATCAGGTCACATTTAGGTTTTTATATTAATTAGATTTTTACATCAATGAATATAGAGCTGCATTCATTTTTGTTTTTTACACTATATTGGCAAAAGTATTGGGACTCCTTTACACGCACATTAACTTTACTGGCATCCCAGTCTTAGTCCGTAGGGTTCAGTATTGGGTTGGCTCCGCCCTTTGCCGCTATAACAGTTTCAACTCTTCTGGGCAGGCGTCCACAAGGTTTAGGAGCGTGTCTATGGGAATGTTGGACCATTTGTGAGGTCAGGTACTGATGTTGGAGGAGAAGGCCGGGCTCGCAGTCTCCGCTCTAATTCATCCCAAAGGTGTTCTATGGGGTTGAGGTCAGGACTCTGTGCGGCCAGTCACGTTCCTCCACCCCAAACTCCCCCATCCATGTCTTTATGGACCTTGCTTTGTGCACTGGTCCGCAGTCATGTTGGAACAGGAAGGGGCCACCCCATAACTCCTCCCACAAAGTTGGGAGCATGAAACTGTCCAAAATGTCTTGGTGTGCTGATGCCTTAAGAGTTCCCTTCACTGGAACAAAGGGGCCAAGCCCAACCCCTGGAAAACAACCCCTTTTGACTCTGCAGACAGTTGGTGACTTCTGCGCACTGTGCGCTTCCGCATGCGCCGACCCCGCTCTGTCATGTGACGTGGCCTAACACTTCCTGGCTGAGTTGCTGTTGTTCCCAGTTGCTTCCACTTTGTTATAATCCCAGTAACAGGTGACCGCGGAATATTTAGTAGCCAGGAAATGTCACGGAACACCTGAACCCAATGATTTGGAGGCGTGTCCCAATACTTTTGGTAATATAGTGTATATCTGGGCGGAGTTCAGCTGCACATCGGGGCGGCACATTTGGGGTTAACAAGCGGTGTGCTGTGCCTATTACTCATCCTCCTCCTCCCTTCCTCTAGGCCTGTCCCTCGTCCATTAGTACCACCGCTCTGTGTAATGGATCTGGAGGGTAATCAGATGCCTCTTCAGACGGCTGGCTGGATGGCCGAGGAGCTTCGGAAGATAGAAAACCTTTC
>NW_017307948.1:251821-252708 GCF_000935625.1 Nanorana parkeri | reverse complement strand
GCTCCGGAAGATAGAAAACCTTTCGCTGCTTTTTTTTTTTTTTCCTCCTCCAAAGCCAAATCACCGGCCTATTATCTGCCGCTCCGAACTTCCCTTCCTGCTCAGAAATTTTTTAATGTACCGGCAATTAGACGAATGATAAATTGCACATAGCCGGCTCTCCTGGCATCTCAACCTGTAATCTGCTTAAATTAATAAATATAATATATTATAACTAGGGATGTATAGATACCAAGTACCGTATTCGGTACAAGTACAAGTACCGATACTTTTTCGAGCTCCAAGACTAGACTAGAGAAAAGTTCAATATTAGGAGGCAGCTGTCATGTGTAAGGAGCACACGGAGCTCCCGGGATTTGTACATCTCTGTTTTATTGTATGATTTTTGTTTTTATAAATATAAATATTCGGGACGCACCGATACCAAAATCACGAAATATGCGCGATTTTGGAGCGGAAATCGCGCGCCAAACCGCTCAGTGTGAACGGGGTCTGAGGCTGAGATGCAAAGCCAGAAAAGTCAGGAAAAGAGACGTTTTTTTCAGTTTCGATATGATTCACAGCAGGGGCGTCCCGAGGCTGGGTGACACCCGGAGCGGTTACTTGGTGTCACCCCGCGGAGACGTCACCACGTCTGCGCGATGACGTCATCGCAAACGCGCGGCGATCTTCTGAGGGGGCAGTCACCCAGCGGGATAAGGTATTTTTTTAATAAATAAGGAAACCCCCTTTTTATGACGCACCCGGGGGGGCGCCATTGTACTGAAAGGGTCCGCCGCGTCGGCATTTTAATAAACATTGTAACGAGAAAACGTCCCCGGGAGCGAAAAACAAACACAAAACAGAGAAAGTTCAAAAAAAAAAAACACTTGCCATCGGCATTCAGA
>NW_017307948.1:251115-251387 GCF_000935625.1 Nanorana parkeri | reverse complement strand
ATTCAGATTCCTCAATGGGCCATGGATCTGAGTCAGGGAAAAGAGTGGAAATCCTAATCTCTTATGATAACAGTTCCGGTAAGTACAGTGTACACGGCAGAGGAGAGCCGCCATGTTGCCTTGCCGCAGCTCGCTGAATGCTGCGCACTCCGGGGACTTCCAGGAAAGTGTCACTTTGATGAAAATGACTCAAAACAAACTCATCCTGGTAATCAGCGGAGCCGACAATCAGTTGATTAGGTGTTTGTGTAGAACGGAGGAATAGTTCCTGT
>NW_017307948.1:249705-250771 GCF_000935625.1 Nanorana parkeri | reverse complement strand
GGGTCATTAGTTAGGGAAGAAGCTTCTTTTGTAGGTAGGAAATAGCTGCTTGTAGATGTTAGCGCCCGTTCACACGCCATTATTTGCAGCATTATGGAGACACTCAGGTCCTCAAGTGGGTTCAAGGGTATCTCTGGTCAAAAACTAAAAGGGAATCTCCATTACTATATTGAATTTCCATAGTTCTATCCCGCTCCTAATACACAGATCCATCTAGGACCTTTGTTCTCAACTAGTGGGCCGCGACCCAAAAGTGGGTGTTCAGTGGGTCGCGGTGTGCAGGGTTGCCACCTGTCCGGACGGTTCTATTTCTCTCCGGGCGGAGGGGGGTGTTCCAGACCCGGTGGTGTCGGCTCTCTAGTATTCTATCGTAATTTCGGCCCCGGTTTCCCCAGTCTCGGAGCACAGCCACCCCCCTCCCCCATGGAATGGTTTGCGCCTCCCCGGCTGTCCTCATTCAGCCTCCGATGGTGGCGGTGGTCAAGTCTGTGTGCACTGCTACACCCCAGGGCCCTTCCGTGGGAGGCCGCTGACTGCTGCATTGAGCTATGGTGCCTTCTTTCCCTGGGGCTGGTTATGGAGGGCGAATTGTTACTATAAGGGAGGGGGTGTCCTTGTCACTATTGTGGGGTGCCATTGTCACTATTATGGGGGTGTCACAGCGGGGGTCCCTGTGTCAGGGGCTGAGGTTGGAGGTGTTGTTGAATGGGGAGATGGGTAGTGGGGTGTAAGGCTGTGTTTGGGGATCCTGGGGCATTGGGACGTCAGGCTGTAAGGGGGGGTTCTGGGGTACTTGGAGTTCTCAGGGCATAGGGGCGCCAGGCTGTGTGGTTCTGAGTATTGGGAAGTCAGAGTGTTTGCAGGGGTTCTGAGTATTGGGAAGTCAGGCTGTGTGCTGGGGTTCTGAGTATTGGGAAGTCAGGGTGTGTGCGGTGGTTCTGAGTATTGGGAAGTCAGGGTGTGTGCAGGGGTTCTGAGGATTGGGAAGTCAGTGGGATTGCGGAGGTTCTGTGGACTCCTGCACATTCAAGGGTGGGGTCTGGGAGACACAAACGAGTAAAGTGGG
>NW_017307948.1:241507-249494 GCF_000935625.1 Nanorana parkeri | reverse complement strand
TGCAGGGGTTCTGAGTATTGGGAAGTCAGGCTGTGTGCTGGGGTTCTGAGTATTGGAAAGTCAGGGTGTGTGCGGTGGTTCTGAGTATTGGGAAGTCAGGGTGTGTGCAGGGGTTCTGAGTATTGGGACGTCAGAGTGTTTGCAGGGGTTCTGAGTATTGGGAAGTCAGGCTGTGTGCTGGGGTTCTGAGTATTGGGAAGTCAGGGTGTGTGCGGTGGTTCTGAGTATTGGGAAGTCAGGGTGTGTGCAGGGGTTCTGGGGAATATATACAACGTGGAATTCTGCACAAGTTGTTGGCCCCTGCACATTCAAGGGTGGGGTCTGGGAGAAACCAACGAGTAAAGTGGGCCTGATAGGCAGTCCCCGCGTACTTAAAGGTGGGGTCTGGGAGGGACCATAAAGCAGGCCTGTTAGGCGGTCCCTGCATATTTAGAGTCCAGGACCGTAAAGGGGGTGTGATTTGGGCGCACCTTCCTAGAAAGTGGGCGGATGAAATCTGGACTGGGGGCGGGATTAAGTGTACCACAATGCTGGTGAGTATATCATTCTGGAGCCGCAATGCCGTTTGTAGTGAGGATGAATGGCTGCAGCTTCACCGTCCATGTGACTGCATCCCAACAGCCGCTCACTTGACATGAGATTTGCTTTAATTAGCTCCATTGATATCAAAATCCGCCATAAGGGGTATCATGAAGAGACGCCTCCGGCCAATTTTTAAGCTGGGGGGTAAAAAACAAACATTTGGCTGGTTTGAAAGCCGCTCCTAACCCGTAATGATCTGCAGCCTAATCAGTATAATGCGCTGGAACCCAACGCCAGAAATCCATCGCCGCCGTACTCGGGAAGATCTGACCCATTCGCATAATTAAAAGACATTAGACGAACGCTCAGCCTTTCACTCTTCACGCTAAGCTGCTTATTGACGTTACAGGATCATCGCCGGCCCGGGAAGGGTTCAGCCAAAGTCTAGATGAAAAACGGCTCCGTGTGCGTATCCTCCTCGCCGCCCAAAGGAGGCCCGCCGCGCGTCTCTGATAATTCACACCCGGCGCCCCCTCCGCATCGCCCGGCCGACGGCCCGCCGTCACGCTGAGATTCAATGGCTGTATTAAAAAAGCCGCGTCAATTTTAACGGCGGAGCGGGAAAAATTCCGCGCAGATAGACATTCATCAGCAGAAAATAGGACGAGGAAGCTTCGGCAAGCGCGACGGACGCCGGGGGAACAGTAAACGCCCGCGTTTACACACAATAGAGGCACAATAGTTGCGAAGGAGTTTTTAAAATTGATATTATTTGGCGCAGGCGAGGAGGATGTGAATTATACATTTAATATACAAGCGTTTCATCCATCCTCGCAGATCGTAAAAGTCGGGCCGTTTATTCCCAAACGGAAGCTGACGGAAAAACAAACGAGAGTTTAAACAACTTAACAGGAATTAAGAAAAGAGAAAACAAAAAGCGTGCGCGGAATTAACTCGGCAGATTTGTGTTTTTCAGAATCCCCCCCGTAACATAGTTTTATTACCAGTAGATCCGTTATTTCTCCACTTCCTGTCCACAGGGTGACAACGCTGCTGTGCGATTTCACTGCAGAGCAAACAGCGTTGTCACCCTGTGGTCAGAGGAGCCTTAGATGGATCTGTAGGTTTAATTCGCCTTCAAGGGGTTATTCACTATTGAGCCGAAGGATCCAGCTGTAGCTTCGGCTGATCCTCCGGCTCGCTTCGGCCACCTCTGCCCTTTGGTTCAGTCGAACAGAAAGGGCTGCTGTACGGGCTATTCACGATAGCCCGTACAGCAGCCGAGCTGAAGGTATATGCTTTGGCTCCACTGAGCCGAAGTGACAGCCGAAGCAAGGAGAACAGACTGCCAAAGGGCCAACCTTTCTGCTCGCAAATGCCTATTTTTTATCATTTTAAAAATAATTTTTCAACATTTTTTTTTTTTTTAAACGTCTTTTCTATTCTGCTCGGCGACAGTCTGCTATTCACTCAATGCCATTCGTCCCCTATGAAAATAGGGGCGAATGGCAGCGAGTGAGCTGCCAGAGCTTTGGCTCAGCCGATCCAGATGTTGCCTCAAACTCCTTTTTGCACTTCGGCTCAGCCGAACATGCAGAGCTGACCGAAGGCAGCCGATATACAGCTGAAATCAGCCGTACAAGACTGAAGTGAATAGCTGAACATTGTTCGGCTCACTTCACTTCAGCTGGGTTATTCACTCGGCTACCTTCGGCATCTTTGTGAATAACCCCCTTAGAAATCACGCACTCATTCATAAACCGGGCAGATGCCATTCGCACCACAATTGCGCCACTAGATGGAGCCGAGGAGCATAGTGGTGGGAATCGCATTCAAAAAGCATTCATCCAACGTATGGCTTGGCGCAGGGGTAGGCATCCTCAACACTGCAGTGGTTGTGGAACTACGAGTCCCATGATGACACTCCAGAACAGTAGAAAGGCATCATGGCACACTCACAAACCAGCATGTAAAACAACTTGTCTCACCACTAAGGACAATGACAGAGGTTTGGATACACGTCTTCTGCAAAGGATGTGTAAGCCGCACTGCCGCGCCAAGGCACCTCTTATAGTGCGGTCCTAACTCTAAACTATGAGAGTCTCCATCTTGGAGCACATGGGGGCAGAAGATATCAAATTGGGTGCAGGCCTGTCAGGAGGATGCCCCACCTCCTTAAAGGTACAGAAACACACAAGGGATGATGACACTCCAGACACATAGTTTGAGAGATGAAAAAGGAAGCGACCAGCGGAATAAAACCATCACCAAATATAAAACCATAACACCCAAAAATAAAACCATTGCACCCAAAAATAAAACCATCACGCCCAAAAATAAAACCATCACGCCCAAAAATAAAACCATTGCACCCAAAAATAAAACCTGTCCAATTTCGTTGTCCATTAGGGGAAATTCTCCTTCACTTCCTGCCATGAAGATGCAACAGGAAGTGAGAGGAATCTATACAAAGTTGAAGGGAGACTCCTTAATTTAGGAAAATGGTCCAAGCCCACAGCAAGTCCAGATACCGGAGAATTTTACTTGCATCTAGAACATATGGAAATAAAAATGTGGATGATAGGTCCGCATGGGGGGAATTTATCAAAACTGGGGCAGACAAAATCTAGAGCAGATGTGCACGGCAACCAATCAGCTTCTCTCTTCAGTTTGTTCAATTAAGATTTGAAAAGGAAAGAGAGAAGCTGATTGGTTGCCGTGCACGGCTGCTCTAGATTTTGTCTGCTCCACTTTTGATAAATCCCCCTCAGTGTATACGAGGTGCAAGGCTTGGAAAACACTTGGGGGCTGATGCATAAACGTTCCACCCAGCATATAGCCATTCACACGGTATCTCTGCCGCTAGATGGAGCTGTGGAGCATAAATCCCTATGCTCCTCAGCTCCATCTAGTGGTGGGAGTGCCGTTGGAACTGCATTCAACCCGGCTATATGCTGCGTGGAATGTTTATACATCAGCCTTCTACCAGCACATAGAAGCCACAATCCAAAAGTGCCTTCACTCGCCTCGTTTCCAGGGCCGGATTTACTCTCCCTGCCGCCCCAAGGCCAGGTTCCACAATATTTTATTTAATTTATATTTAATTTAATTATTTAATATTCTTTTTTTTTACATTTTTTTTTTTTTTTTTTTTATTCTTTTTTATGGTGTAACTTTTATGGTAAAACTTAATTTTTTTTTCACTTTTTTTTTTCCCACTAAACTTTATTGCTATCACATAAGGGGGCTAATAAAAACCCCTCTATGTGATAGCAAAATATGTGACAGGTCCTCTTTGCCTCGACCCGCCCCGTCGTGATTGGACGGCGGCCGCACACTACGGTCCGCCGCCGGGACACCTTACACCGGCGCCCGCAACTTTCCCACAAGGTCACCGCTGCCGCCCCTCTGCGCTCTGCCGCCCCGAGGCCGGGCCTCGGTGGCCTTGTGGGAAATCCGGGCCTGCTCGTTTCACACTAAAGACCACTTGCTCCAGAAGCCAGACAGTGATGAGATATACAAAATGTTACAGCTGTCCCGGGGACAGGAAGTGAAGGAAAAAATACACAGGTAGGCATACAAACACACAGCAAGAAATAAAACATTAACCGGAGAATGTTCTGACCTCCCACGAAACATTTTGGAAGCCTATCCCACCACCTAAAAGGTTCCTCCATCAGCTCATCCCTCACAGTTATTACCTTTTGTATCACTTTGCACTCCCTGTTAGATTTTAAGCTCTCAGGGTCAGGGCACCCCTCCTAACTCTCTTGTCTTGCAAAAACGTTGACATCATTTCCTATCAGTTCTCTTTGAAAGTAAATGATCTCTGTTGGCCAGCTTGGGTTGGGACAGTGGTATTGGATGCTCTGAGTGAAGGGTTGCTGGAAGTGTGCTCCCCTGGCACATGAGGGCTCTCCAAAAGCTGCACCAGCCCTCACTGCCCACTCTGCTATACCCCAAACCCAAGCGGAAGCCTTCACAGCCAACCAAGGGGCACAGCATTGGGTTGTGGGAGAAAAACATGGCCAGAATACAATTATCACTCAATTGCTAATTCAAAAGGGTCCTCGCAGTATGGTTCACCCACTGCGTGTAGAAGTCAACAAAACCAAAGACTTTACCTTTAATGGAGACGGTCCAGAGAGGTCATAGGTGGAGATAGCTGGAACTCCGCTTCTTGGTACAGTTTGTTTGCCCTGCAGGAGAAGAACATATCACATAAGACCGAAGAAGAAATAATGGCAAATACAAATCCATAGTTCAGTCATGGTCTCAGAATATATAGAATACAATACAATAGTATTGCCTGGTAAACCACCAGATACTAGAGGAGGTCGTGTCATATCATTTCAGGTGCCTCAAACTGCAGCTGCATGAAAGCACAAAGAGAATACTCAAAATAAAAAACATATAATGTACATATAAATATATAAAGTGTTAAGAGATTTATTACACAATTATTATCACTTCATGGCTTTTGTTTTGTGCTGAGATTTTGTTGACATTTTCATGCAGTAAAATTAGCATGAAAAAATGTTGTTTCTTTTCTTGTAAGCTCGGAGGCGTGATCATGATCACATGGCTTTGTTTATCAAAAAAGCCATGTGATCACCGGATCAGCGAGAGAATGTTGTAGGACATTGTTGGTGAACAAAGCCATGTGATCACCGGGTCAGCGAGGGACTGTTGTAGGACATTGTTGGTGAACAAAGCCATGTGATCACCGGTCAGCGAGGGAATGTTTGTAGGACATTGTTGGTGAACAAAGCTATGTGATCACTGGGTCAGTGAGGGAATGTTGGTAGAAAATTGTTGGTGAACAAAGCCATGTGATCACCGGATCAGCGAGAGAATGTTGTAGGACATTGTTGGTGAACAAAGCCATGTGATCACCGGATCAGCGAGAGAATGTTGTAGGACATTGTTGGTGAACAAAGCCATGTGATCACCGGATCAGCGAGGGATTGTTGGTAAGACATTGTTGGTGAACAAAGCCATGTGATCACCGGATCAGCGAGGGAATGTTGGTAGGACATTGTTGGTGAACAAAGCCATGTGATCACCGGATCAGCGAGGGAATGTTGTAGGACATTGTTGGTGAACAAAGCCATGTGATCACTGGGTCAGGGGAGAATGTTGGTAGGACATTGGTGGTAAAGAAAGTCATGTGATCACTGGGTCAGGGGAGAATGTTGGTAGGACATTGTTGGTAAAGAAAGCCATGTGATCACTGGATCAGCCAGGGAATGTTGGTAGGACACAAAGAAAGCCATGTGACCACGCACAATGTGATGAAACATTAGATAATACTAATAAAATACCCCCCAAAAAAGTAATAAAGAATATGAATTATTTCACTTGTATGTTGGTGTTTTTTTTCCCCATTTTATGTTAACTTTATTTTATTGCAAAAAAAAGTAACTCTGCACCCCAAAGAAGGTTTGATTGTGATCACAAGAATTTGTTTATCAAAAAGGTCATGTGATCACAGAGTAACTGAGGACATGTGAAACATTGTTGGTAAACAAAGTCATGTGATCATGGACAATATGCTGAAACATTACATTACACTAATGCCTGGTTCACACCTAGGCGTATTGCATATGCGCGTCTGTCGTGCGGTTTTTTACCGCGATTCGCTGTAAAAAAAATCGCGCGACAAACGCGCGTTTCCGGGGCTACTTGGCTGTATCCCAATGGAAACGCGCAACAAAAACGGCCCAAAGTAGTACCTGGACCTTTTCAGGCGTGGGCCGTTTTGTAGCGCGTTAGGGACGGGCTGAAATACGCCCAGGTGTGAACCAGACCCATTGAATACAATGGGATTTAGATGTTTGGGCGTTTCGTAGAGTGTTCGTCGAGCGTAGAACGCGCTACAAAACGTTCAGGTGTGAACGAGGGCTTATTCATTTCTCAAAAATAAGTCGGAAAAAACAAGTATGTTGTTGTTTTACTTTTATTTCTCATAATAAGAAAAAAAAAGTGCTAAAAGTGCCATGATTAGATTTTTTTTTTTTTGAAATGCAGAAATTCCAGCAGGAGGAGTGAGACTCCTTTGCGTGACTTGCACATCGAAGAAAGGAACTCCAGTGGGGGAAAAAACTCATTAGAAGTATCCAGCACTTGTGAGAAAGCAAATTCATCCCGCCAGTCTCCAACCGCCAAGGAAATATTTTTTGCCTTTTTTTTTTTGCCCGGAGTTCAGTTTCTTTCTTTGAACATCAAATGTTTCCGATACAAAAAGACAAAAAACGAATACTTTCATACATGTGGTGGCCATTTTTTTTTCTCTGAGATTTCGTCACTTTAACCTTAGAGGCGTCGGCGCAGCAAAATCATGGCGGGGTGCTGGCGGGAACCTTTCGGTCGGAGTCCTCGAGCTGCAGACGTCCCGTGATTTTCCCATCATTTATATTCCTTCATTTCATATTCTGTGGCTGCAGGGGGATTTTTTCTTCTTCCCCCATCTGGATACAATTGTCAGTTTATAAGTAAATAAAAATCATAAGTGAAAACGGGGAATTAATTGGCGGAGCGCACCCCCATCTATTGTTCCACTGTACGGCGATAAATGGGTCGAGCTGCTCTGACGCGGGAGCTGGCGGGTGACCACGGAAACGTTATCACTCAGCAAAATTGCCGTCTCTGCTGACGCTTTGCCAACATTTTGGCAAAAAAGTAACATTTAGGCGAAATACTCTCTAGCCGAAGGGTGACGGTAAAATGATGGCGGATTTTTAAGGGTGCAATGGGCTTGGAATGGCTCGTTTTATTTTTTTACAGAAAGGAACACACAATGTAATACAATGGGACTTTTATTAATAATATATATTGTAATGTTCAGTGTCTGCAACCACCGTTCCTTATATTGTAAAGCGCTGCGCAAACTGTTGGCACTCTATAAATCTTGGATGATGATAATAATAATGTGTATTGTGTTGCAATTTATATGTCTTGTAATATTGCAGATATGTTCCCCATATCTCCTAAAGAAGCTCACTGAAAATTTGGGAGATGCGTTGAGGGGCCCCAACCTACTGCATGACCTGGAAAGATACAGTAGCAAGCATGCTTAACCCCCCCCCCTTCCCGTACCAAGCCATATGGCTTTCAACATTACAAAGGGGTACCTTGCAGGGTTGGGGTTGCACAATCTTGTTCCCCTTT
This sequence comes from Nanorana parkeri, assembly GCF_000935625.1. NCBI lineage: Eukaryota > Metazoa > Chordata > Amphibia > Anura > Dicroglossidae > Nanorana > Nanorana parkeri. The sequence continues at coordinate 241,802 of NW_017307948.1, read as the reverse complement.
GCAAAGCACCCGTGTCCCTCAAAATTGTGACAAGGATGCTTTGAAAAGAGGAGCAAAGTCTTGCAACCCCATCCCAGCAAAGTGCCCCTCCTAATGTTCTTTACCCCAACTCTATGTGCCCCAAAAAGGAGGTGTATTAGTAAAATAAGGTTTATTTTTTTTTATAAGGCAGGATTGGGAAGCCACCTTTATTATAAAGAGGTGACCAAATATCCCCTCCCGTCCCCTCCAAGGGGGAATGAGTACAGGGATACATTAGTCTTCCATACCCCCATACCCATTCCTGCAGTTAAAT
>NW_017307948.1:236693-240489 GCF_000935625.1 Nanorana parkeri | reverse complement strand
TAATAATAATATTATTTAAATTACAATACTAAAAATAAACATTAGAATTAAAAATCCATTAAATAATAAAATGAAAACTTTAAAAATAAGACACAACTTTTAATTAATTTTCACACACACACACGCGCACACACTCTACAAGCTGGATTAACTGGAATAAGGGGGGTTTATGGCAGGATTGGGGAAACCACCTTTATTATAAAGAGGTGACCAGATATCCCCTCCCAGGGGAATGAGTACATGGATACATCAGTACCCCACACCCATTCCTACATATCTACTGAGCCGACCTGTGACAGTCTCATTGTCACAGGTCGGCTAGAACTATGAGGTGAGTGAAAAGCACCCCCCCTCATAGTTCTCCTTTAAAACCCCCAAACAAGTAAAAAATTTACTGAGAACGGAGGACGGAGGTGCTGTAAAATCAAAATGATAGCTGCATTTTTTTTAATGTCTATCCCACCTCAACCTTAACCACTGAACCATCACGTTCTCAAACAATCATCCCCACACAGCTCCCTCCTCATGTATCACTGGCCCCTCCCCTTTTAGATTGTAAGCTCTCAGGGGCAGGGCCCTCCTTACCATCTTGTCTTTAATTGTATTGTAATGTCTTCCTTATATTGTAAAGCGCTGCGCAAACTGTTGGCGCTCTATAAATCCCGTATAATAATAATGTCACACAATATTTGCGCAAATGTTCATCAAATCGATATTTTAGGGGGAAACATTTTTTTTTTAATGCACACAAATACAAACACCACACAAAAAGGAGAACTTCAATGGTGTCTGGATTTGGGGGTTTCTGCTCATTTTCGGCCTATTTGCCAGAAATGCCGGCGAATGGAACACAGACGCGTTTCAGCAATACTACTCATAACCCGCCGCCCCCCCCTCCCCCGGGACTCCTGCCAGACACAAAAGATGAGGAAATATTGGCATTTTGCGTATGATCCGGCCGTTTTCAACTCCGCCGAACGTCACATAATATATAAATCGTTGCTAGAAATGCGCCTGAGGGACTCGAGAGCGGTCGCAGAATTAGAACGCAGACAGAATCCCTGCAAATACAAACTGCCATCGGCATGTTAACTCGCAGACACCGACTTAAAGGGGCACTCCGCCGAGGAATGGAGATGCTGCATTCATACTGAACGGGTATCACCTGGAGACATTCATCTGTTCTGGGAGCTCCGTCTATACAGAGGCTGGTACAATGATTTTCTGAATGGCCCCAAATGTGAACCTGTGAAAAGGAAGGTTTAGGCGTGCACTCGTGTTCTGAGCTCCGCCCTCTCTAGTACCCAGAGTGGGAGGTTGCTCTGCACAGAATCACAGGACAAGAGGCTACAGCCCTGTAAACAGAAAAGACTGCTGGATGGCTTATGTTTAACAGAAACAGCAATGGGATAATTTTTCAGAAACGCCTCGTCTTTTAACATTACAAAAGCAGTTCTATAGCTCCAATCAGTGACTTTGTCTAGGCTGAGATGATGTCATCAGTCTGCTGCAGGCAGGAGGAAGCATTTCCTCAGTCTCCCCTCCCCCAGTGATCAGCCTGCTTCAGGCAGGAGGGAGCATTTCTGAGTCTCCCCTCCCCCAGTGATCAGTCTGCTGCAGGCAGGAGGAAGCATTTCTGAGTCTCCCCTCTCCCAGTGATCAGTCTGCTTCAGGCAGGAGAAAGCATTTCCTAAGTCTCCCCTCCCCCAGTGAACAATCGGCTTCAGGTAGGAGGAAGCATTTCTGAGTCTCCCCTCCCCCAGTGATCAGTCTTCAGCAGGCAGGAGGAAGGATTTCCTCAGTCTCCCCACCCCCAGTGATCAGTCTGCTGCAGGGAGGAGGAAGCATTTCTGAGTCTCCCCTCCCCCAGTGATCAGTCTTCAGCAGGCAGGAGGAAGCATTTTCTCAGTCTCCCCTCCCCCCAGTGATACAACTGCAACATTGTAACTTTGCAGCAAGTCACAAGGTGAGAGGTTGCGGCAGGGGCTGATCTGAGTCAGACATCTGTGAACACAGCCAAGAGCTGCACAGGGCACGAGGATTGACATTGTGTCATGTCTGAGCCTGGGTGATGTGTCTAAGATGGTACTGTCCTGAAAAAGAGAAAAGCAGATGTACCTAAACATCGCCTCGTACAGGATATCTGATGACAGGTCCACTTTAAAGAGATCTTCACCTGAGAAAATGTCATTAAAAAATAAAAAGAAGTCCTCTGCGTTCTGTCTTATATAAATAAAGTTGCAGCGACATTATATTGTATATAAATGTATCATTAAATAAAGAATAATGTTGCCAAATGTCTCCAATTTGACGGATCCGCCCCCAGAAAAGACACGCCCCCGGCGGCAGCGAATGCGGATCCATCGAATCCTCGTCTCCGCTACTTTTATCTTTCTCTTCGGCCCCCAAAACGCGTTATCGGCACTCGATCCTCCCAAACGTAACAAATGTAGCAAACCTTCCAACGCTGGTTTCCACGCGGACCTCAGCGAGTGTTTTATATCCTCCCGGCGAGGAGCGGCGTAAACAATTAGCGATATGAAGGATCGCTCTTTTCCCCCATCGCTTTCACCGGCGGCATTTCTCCTGTCCCGCCGCTTCCTCCCCCGCCACAGATAAAGCTCTCGGCCTCGTCAGGAATCCGATAATTACCCTCGAGGATCCGCGCCAATGTAACAAATGTAAACGCCTTTATCAGCGTAATTGGTTTCCTCGCAAAGATCCAAATCTGGCCGAACAATTCCATTTATTTTCCCGCTCGTTAGGGAGGAAAACAAATATATTTCAGCTCCGCATCAAACGCCTTCCCGTCAGGAGCGCGCCAGACCGCGGGCGGCGTATTGTCTTCTCCGAGAACCGCGGGCGATGTATTGTCTTCTCGGAGGAACTCGAAGTGTTCGCGCTTCCAATGACTCCGTCATCTGCTCCGGGGGCGGCCGCGCTTATTTTTATCCCGATAAAACCTCGGCTGCGCTCTGCGTCTTTTGTCCTCGCGTGAAGCGGTGGCGCGCCGAGCTCTTTTTTAGGTTCTCATTGGGAATGTCGGCTCCAACTTTCTCTCCGATTCACCTGTTCTGCAGACTTCATTGTTTGTTACATTGTCACCAAGATTGTCCACAAAGATTGTGTTTCTGTTCCTGTCAGATAGTGCAAGCAGCATCCCTGCTGAACCGACAGTCCGATAGGACGCCGAGTTGTATTGTTTTCAGTGACGGAGCTCTGGATGTAGACGGAGAGCGAGATCAAAGATAAAGAGCGACTCCGGCACTGCGCTGAGAGGACGGACAAACGCAGGACGGATATGACATAAATACAAATGGATCCCTCAGAGCACATATATCAACTACGTGAGATAAGAGAGAGATGAGAGAGAGAAAAGAGACAGATAAGAGAGAGAGATAAAAGAAAGAGAGAGATAAGAGAGAGTAGAGAGAGAGAGAGATATAAGAGAGAGAGAGAGAGATGAGAGAGAGGAGAGAGAGAGGAGAGAGAGAAAAGAGAGAGAGAGATAAAAGAGAGAGAGAGATAAGGAGAGATATAAGAGACAGAGAGATAAGGAGAGAGAGAGAAAAGAGAGATGAGAGAGAAAAAAGAGAGAGAGAGAAAAGAGAGAGAAGGAAAGAGAGAGAGAGAGATACGAGAGAGATTAGATAGATAGATAGATAGATAGATAGATAGATAGATTTTCTGGACAACATTCATTTTTTGGTGTTTATTTTGGATAATATTTATATATTTAATAATTAATTTGTCCCCTTTTCCTGGCTCAGCAGCGCCCCCTGCCTGCAGCCCCCTC
>NW_017307948.1:235178-236057 GCF_000935625.1 Nanorana parkeri | reverse complement strand
CCCACCCCCCCGGTCAGTGAAGTAGTTAAAGCCACATCTGGCGGTGTGCGGGGTAACCCGAGCGGGCGTCATGCGGCTTCACATCTTGACACAGTATTAGGCTGATGAAGTTAGAGCGCGGGTCGGGTTCACACAGCAGGTAACAGTAAACTTGTATCTTGTGTGTAACCGGCTTACATAGCTCAATAACTGCACACTCCATTAACTCTTACATGGGATCACGCCAAAGTCTAACCCGCCGCCACGTACATCTCCGCGCTCGTTACCCGCCGCTGAAATGTCAAACAACCTGGCTAATTGTTACAAGGAAACGAGCCGCCGTCCTGGAAAATGTCGCCACCTTCCTCGGTGAGCAGAAGGCCGGGAATCAGTGAAAGGGCCATTTACATCTGTCCCCCGTTCCAATGTTTTGTAGCATTTCCAGTGGTTGGGGAGCACGGTGGCCTTTTTTTTTCTTTGTTTTTTGTATTTTTTTTATTTAGTTTTCTTTCTGTATGCATTTTACAGGGAGAGAAACAATTGGGAGGGCACTTCCTGCACACGTGTACATCTGCTCGCAATAAAATACATGTATGACACACTATACTTGCATTTTACATGTGTCCCTACGCATTTCTATGAGAAACATAGTAACAAAAAAGTGTCACGCCAAAAAAAAGTTCAAGTGATCCATAGCCACGGTTTTTGTTTGTTTCTAAAATTTGGAGGCTTTTTAAAATTATTTTTTTAACCTTTTTGAGTATTTTTTATTTGTCTAACCTTTGGGTATTATTATTTGTTTTTATTGATTTATGTTTGTATTTTATGTTTATTATTTTATGATTTATATATTTTTATTTATTTGTTTTTAATATTTTTTATTGATTTATTTTATTTTTA
>NW_017307948.1:217068-234760 GCF_000935625.1 Nanorana parkeri | reverse complement strand
TGTTTTTCCCAAGTGTATGTAAAACCAACAAAACATTTTCTTTTCTTTTTTTTTATTTTAGAAAAATGTAAAAAATCTCCTTTGGGTTTTTTTTCTACCCGCGTCTTGCTAAGGAGATTTCCCTTCACTTCCTGTCCTGGATATGCAACAGGAAATTAGAGGAAATCTCCCAAAAAAAAAACAGAATTCCAATTTTATGAAAGAAGGTGTTTCAATTGGAGGGTTTTTCTTCATCACTTGCTTTGGTGATGACTCAAATTTTTTAAATTTCCTTGTACCCGCCCCCTCCCCCGTCCGTTCCGCCAGTCAGCGCTATATTTTGCTTCACATATATTAGAGCGTTATCCGTTGTGACAGTCTCATTGTCACAGGTCGGCTAGAACTATGAGGAGGAGTGGAAATAACTCATGTCATAGTTCTCCTTTAAACACGGAACTTTCTGCATTCGCAGGCGGCTGATACCGTACAATGCTCGGTTAGCACAACGCACTGTAACGCGTTTCACTCGGCACTTCCCCTAATTAGGCTACAATGTGGCAAAACATGTTGGTTGGGACGCGCACACACACACACACACACATATACTCTGTTTCCCCGAAAATAAGACCTATCACTATTTTTCAAGATTCCTGTAATATAAGACCTACCACGGACATAAGACCTAGTTTGGTGGTAGCATGTGAGGGGGAAGAGCAGGAGAGATGGTATCAGCCTGCAGGGACATACTGTATTAAGGGGATGACAGGGGACTCCCTCCGGCCGGCGCAGTGACAGGGAGCACTCCAGTACCATACTACACCAACTGCTGTCCCCCTGAAGGCGCTGCTTTATGTAATGGCACTGTACTGTAATGTGTACCGGTAAATGGTACCGACTTTACCGCGCTGTCCACTGTCTGATGTCCCCACTGCTACACCGCTGGTACCGCTGTCCCTGGTGGCAAAGGAAGCCGGCGCTGTAGAAAGCAAGGCTGCGGCGGTGGAGGGAGCAGAGCCGCATTAGCCGATACTTTCTCTATAGCGCCGGTTACTGTGACAGGCGGAGTGATACCAGATAACTTTTAGATTGTTGTACATTTTGTTGCACATTAAAAAAAATAAAAAATAAGACACCCCCTGAAAATAAGACCTAGTGTGTTTTTTGGGGGCAAAAAAAAATATAAGACAGTATCTTATTTTCGGGGAAACACGGTATATATGTATCTATACAGTGTATATATATTGTATGTACATAAACAGGCAGAACGAGGAAGGAGAGAAGAGAATGCAGATTGGAAGGGAAGGATTAAATACAATAGAGCTAAAAAGTACTTTTGGGACAAGGTCACATGATCTGCAGCTCGTACACGATATCTGCTATGTTGGCCTGTTACATAATTGAACAATAATGGAGATGTGTGTATTGTATATATGTATAGTATAGTACATATAGTATAGGTATAGTGTACTGAGGACGTTAGGAAGGCGCATAAAGGAAATGTGGGATGTATGTGACATAATAAAATAATAAAAGTGACATTTCATTGTCTAGTGACTTTGATGTGCGGTAAATGATACAACGTAGATGACCGGTACAAATCACGGCTGCTGTTCATTCATGTTGTATAGACTAGAGTACCAAATAGATTTGATATCTCTGTCTGTGAACCCGTTGGGGAGCTCTCCTCTCACTTGTCACCAGAACAGAAGTAAAAACACTGTCAGAGGATCTAACTCTCCCCAAAAAAACTCATCAGCTCTATAAAAGTGTCAGAGGTTGGAGAAGCTCAGATTGGGCTCCTGGTACATTGATATCATCCATGAATAAAAAATGGTGCATGTCCAATTTACGGCACGTTGTGTTATGCATTGGCTAGTTATTCGCATGAAAGGACCTCCTAAAACAATGCATGCGAACGCACCGCAACCCAGATCACTTGTCATAGCATTATAGCCTGGCCTGCCTCTGACGTGTACCTATCGGTCCACCACTATGATGGATGGCCTTACTGACCAGAAGAATATGTGGGAGGTGGACCAGCCTTCAACACATACTGGAAGTGTTGAAATGATCGGCCATGTCCCAAATGTTTGAAATTTGGTTGCTTGGGGACAGTAACTTCTTTGTAGCATCAATGGTATGTCTGGTTTTCCATCTCCAATGGTGCATGAGTGATCAAGGTAAGGTTGCCTTGTCCATCGCTCAATATGATGGATGGCCAAAAGAACACGTGGGAGGAGGACCTTCCTTCAACACATACTAGAACTGCTAAACTACTCGTCTTACATCTGACAAATTCCCCATTTTTGAAATTCTGCTGCTTGGGCAAAGTTATTTCTTGTTACCACCAATGGTTTGCCTGGTTTTCTTCCCCAAATGGTGCATGTGTGACCAAGGCAAGGTTGCCTTGTCCAGCACTCACTATGATGGATGATGGCCCTACTGGCCACAAGAACATCTGGGAGGAGGACCAAACCTCAACACATACTTGATGTAAGGTTGCCTTGTCCATCGCTCACTATGATGGATGACCAAAAGAACATGTGGGAGGAGGACCTTCCTTCAACACATACTGGAACTGCTAAAGTACTCGTCTTACATCTGACAAATTCCAAATGTTTAGAATTGGGTTGCTTGGCGACAGTAACGTTTTTTGTACCACCAATGGTATGCCAGGTTTTCTATCTCAAATGGTGCATGTGTGACCAAGGCAAGGTTGCCTTGTCCAACACTCACTATGATGGATAATGGCTCTACTGGCCACAAGAACATCTGGGAGGAGGACCAAACCTCAACACATACTTGATGACCATACCACATACTGGCCATTCTACGTCAGCCAAATTTCACATTTTTGGAATTTGGTTGCTTGGGGACAGTAACCTCTGTGTACCATCAATGGTTTGCTTGGTTTTCTATCTCCAATGGTACATGTGTGATCAAGGTAAGGTTGCCATGTCCAGCACTCTCTATGATGGAAGATGGCCTTACTGGGGAGGAGGGCCATCCTTTAATACATACTGAAACTGCTAAAGTGCTCCTCTTACATCTGACAAATTCCAAATTTTGGGAATTTGGTTGCTTGGGGACTGTAGCTTCTTTGTAACATCAATGATATGTCTGGTTTCCTATGTCCAATGGTACATGTGTGATCAAGATAAGGTTGCCTTGTCCATCGTTCACTATGATGCGATGACCAAAAGAACATGTGGGAGGAGGGCCTTCTTTCAACACATTCCGGAACTGCTAAAGTACTCGTCTTACATCTGACAAATTCCAAATGTTTGGAATTTGGTTGCTTGGCGACAGTAACGTTTTTGTACCATCAATGGTATGCCAGGTTTTCTATCTCAAATGGCGCATGTGTGACCAAGGCAAGGTCGCCATGTCCAGCACTAACTATGATGGATGATGGCCTTACTGGCCACAAGAACATGTAGGAGGAGGACCATCCTTTATTAAATCCTCGAACTGCTGAAGTGCTATTCTTACATCTGACAAATTCCAAATTTTTGGAATTTGGTTGCTTGGGCACAGTTATTTCTTGGTACCATCAATGGTATACCTGGTGTTCTATCTCAAATGGTGCATGTGTGACCAAGGCAAGGTCGCCATGTCCAGCCCTCACTATGATGGATGATGGCTCAACTGGCCCCAAGAACATGTGGGAAGAGGACCGAACTTCAACACAAACTTGATGACCGTACCACATACTGGCCATTCTACGTCAGCCAAATTCCAAATTTTTGTCTCGCCTAAACATTTTAGTGATAAACATCGTTATTCTCCATCCCAGAAACCTCGGAGATACGTCTATAGGGACCGCGCCGTTCACTTTTCACTCAGTTCCATCTGCTGAGGAACCACAAGAGCCAGCAACCTACAGGCAGCTTAAACCAGACCCTGCGGCCCCTCACCTGCCATAAAGCTGCAGCTCTGCCCTACATGGCCCTCGTGGACAAAAGTTTTTGGCAACCTTTTCTGGGCCTGATTGGATCAATATGAGAATTCCTGTTGAAAAAGCGCGTAGGTTCCTCCTCTCAGATGTCTGAGGTTATCGAGATTCCAATGGCTGAGGAAGAACATCAATAGAAGGAGATCATATTGGACTAATAATAGTAATAAAAACATGCCATCACCTATAATTCCACTCAGACCAAAACAGGACTGAGAGAGGGAAGGTGCCGTCACCCCCGAAACATCACAACCAGATACAGAGGGCTTGTTAGTACTTTTCTCATGACGTCGCCTATGTACCGAGGGCGGCACGTAGCAGATGTACCCGGTAACAGCTCACAGGTTTCTCTGCGTGCCGCCACCCGGGGTAACTACAGAGATTTACTATGTAACTGAACCTCTAAATAATGCCGCTGATATGACCCTCTCGGTGTCGGCAGAATGGCAGGGCTAAAGTGCACCCAGGGCCGGATTCTCCACAAGACCACCAAGGCAATGACCTCGGGGCAGCATGGAGTAGAGGGGCGGCACAGCCGAAACTGGCCCCTTACATTTTTTAGGAAGTTCAGCTGCCTGAGCCTGCCTAAGGCAGTTGTCTTTGATAGTAGTGGCCCGGCTGCACATTGCCTCCTCCTCCTTCCCGGCGCCGGCACAGGACAGCCCCACACCCACCAACACAGCCCTGGAGCCCGGAACAAGCCTGGATCCCACCCGTTCAGCCCTAGAGAGCCTAGCACCCGCCCACAGAGCCCTGGTGAGAGCCACACGCATCCCTGGTGAGAGCCACACGCATCCCTGGTGAGACCCACACGCATCCCTGGTGAGAGCCACACGCATCCCTGGTGAGAGCCACACGCATCCCTGGATTGGTGGGATCTGTAGTCCTCTATAGCTATTGTACAGCAATAGAGAATGGCAACCGGCTATAGAAGACTACAAATCTCAGCCATCCATGACTGCTGGTTTCCATTCTGCATTGGGAGGCAGGGTTGGCAGGGAGGGAGGCGCATTAAGGAACCTGGACTTTGGGCAGAAGAGAGAGTGAATCTGGCCCTGAGTGCATCTGTCATCAATAGTGTGTGACTGTGGGGGGGGGGACACTAGAGTGTAAGCTCCTCTGGTACAGAGACTGATGCGACTGGCTCAGTGTTCTCTGTACAGCACTGCGGTATATGTCAGCACTATGGGCGGACGGCGGTTCTCCTGACATTGAGTCAAGTGAAACTCCCGCAGACACATCTGCGCTGGGCAGAGACAGGCGGGAAGGGACGTCATGTGACGGCGGCCGCTTGCTGTCACTCACAGGCGGTATCACCTTTACCAGAACAGTACTCTGGCGTCAAGTTCACCGCGTCCTCGCCGCGCAGCTAATCCTCGCATGGACTCCGCTCTCCCTCCATATCTCTCTGCAGCTCAAAGAATTATAAAAAAAAAACATTTCTCAGATATTATTTCCGTCACGACTTCCACTTGTAGAAAGATTCATATTTCTGTGCAGCCGCTATCAGCGTCCGCCATGCTATATGGGCGAGGTAAGGCGAAGAGCGACGCACCTGCAGCTCATTCTCTATGTGTCCCAGCTCCACTACCTCCCAATCAATGCCAGTACAACAAAGCATGCCGGTGCTACATGTGCTTCCAAAATGCAACTGCACCTTCCCCCAGTGCCTGAAACATGAGCAACACCCATCTATGAACTTAAAGCTAAACTTCAGGCACATTAAAAAAAGAAGCAAATTCATGCAACTCTGTAACCATATTACACTGCTAATGTCCTCTGGGACTTTCCACAGCGGATTCCAAGATATTTTTCCTATTTGTTACGCTGCACAAGTGTGTAATAATGTTTTACGCTCCCCTGTGAGAAGCTGGATACGCCGCGATTATATATAGATATCTGTCAATAAGAAGCTATAATGGACGATAAATGCTTAAAGGGGAAGTCTGTGCTACTTTTTGGGGCATGTTCATCTTTTTTTTTTCTTATAGATTTTTGTAAACTCCTAACTTCATGACGATTGAATGTGTTCCGGCCGCTTGAATCAGTAACCACGCCCATTTTGTATAAATTAAAATCCTTGTTTTCACTTTTTTTTTATTTTGTTATATTTTTTTATTTGCAAATAACTTTTTGTTTCTTTTTTTTCTCCGTTCTTTTTCATTTCCTGCCTAAGCGAGAATGATGTCATCTGTACTGGGTGCCCATGCACGGGATCTCTGGTGCTTATGTTGCCGAGACTATGGCAACGTGCAAACCAAAATGATTTCCTGCTAGAGTGCTGGGTGCACATGGGCAGGATTGGCAGGGCCGGATTTACTCTCCTTATGGAGAATGGCAGACCTGCAGGCTGCATATAAGTGATCTCCATGACATCGCCGGGATCACTTGTGCAAAACAAGCGGCGGCTTCCCCGCTGTACATTTAGCTCTGCTTTCCCAAAGATGGACGTAAGGGATTAGCCGATGACTTTGTAGAAGAAGTCGAGATTTGCATATCAGTAACTATGCTGTCTGGTCAGCATGTTGAGTTTGGAACGGCCGAAAATGCAGAATATCACCACAACGTCTACATGCATGGGAAATGGAAAGGTTTGCTTCTGTATCTGCAAATAGGCGACACTTTCTGGTCAAAAGTCATGACCGTTAATATGGAGTTTTCCCCCCTTTGTGGCTATAACAACCTCTTATGGGAAGGCTTTCCACAGGATTTTGAAGGGTGTCTGGGGGAATTTGGGCTAATTGTCAGATCTGATACTGATGTTGGAGGAGAAGGCTGACTCACAACCGACCTTCCAATTCAACCCAAAGGTATTCAGTAGGGTTGAGGTCAGGTACTGGTGTTGGATAAGAAGGCCCGGCTCAAAATCTGCATTTCAATTAATCCCAAAGGTGTTCAGTAGGGTTGAGGTCAGGGCTCGGTGCTGGACACACAAGTTCCTCCACTCCAGACTGGTCACACTATGTCTTTATGGAGCTGGCTTTGTACATAAGGGACAGTCATGGTGGAACAGAAAAGGGCCTTCACCAAACTGTGACCACAAGGTTGGAAGAACAAATATGTCTACATATGTCTTTGTACGATGTAGTATTAACAGAACCTTCACTGGAGACTTAAACTTAAAGGCTTTACCCCATAGTTCTCCTAAGGGTTATGGGAGGACACAAACTAGCGTCCTCCCGTCACCCAAAGCTCAGTATACCGCGAGACACAGCTCGTTTTATACTGAGACCGCCGCAGCCCGGACAGATCCCGACATTACTGTCGAGATCCACCCAGCTGCATGATTGACAGCTGGCTCTGCCTATCTAGAGGAGGAGCCGGCTGGCCCCGCCCCTGTCCTGCCAGTCAGCGCTGGAGGATTGGAGCGGGGAGGGGGGGAATCCCTGCAGGGAGCCGTGAGTGACAGTCACGGCTCTCTGCAGGGACAGGATCGAGAAGTGAGCGAGCGACAGTATGTGTTCGTTCACTTCCCAATCTATTGAGCCGACCTGTGACAGTTTAATTGTCCAAGGTCGGCTAGAACTATGAGGCTGAGTGATTTTCACTCGCCTCATAGTTCTCCTTTAATCATTTGGAAGTGTCTTAACATACTTTTGGCCATACAGGTAGGTGTGATGGTCAGGTGCCCCCATACGTTTGGCTACATAGAGTATGTTTTAGTTAGAAGTCAAACCTATAAGCACCAAAGCGTCTTACAACCAGATAAGAGGCAGCTTGTGCTTCAGGTTCCCCCATCTAGCAGACATCTGTGTACGTCACCATCACGGCCTGGGTGCGCAATGGGTTAACATAATCAGGCTGGAGCTAGAATGTCTGAGGCTATTATGAATACCAACCGTCATTAGCTTCCATATCTCCCTCTTTTTAAACACATCAGTGCACTTAAGGCCTAATTCCATTAAACATGGAGACTTCGGCTTGAGGAGCGCCCTCCTCCCTCCTCTCTCTCTCAGCCATTTACACACCGACCGGCTGCGGACAGTGAGGGCAGATGCATTTATCAGTCTGAACCTCAGACATGTACGGCGGCCGCTACACAACTTCCTATCAAAATATGCAATCAAGAGGTTTTTTTTTTTTCCCCTGAACAGATGAGATTCCCATTACTGGGCACAGAAGTGGGAGAGTAATTAATTATTAGCATGGAAGGCGTTCTGTAAAAGGGAAACTTTTTTTGGGTCTATTTTATCTTAATTTGTAGGGATTTCTTTCTTGTCTACAAGTTTCAAAATAATATATCAAGGTTTTATTTTTGTACAGAATCCAGATATTACAAATAAACAAAGCCTTTGTGCTTTAGAGCAGGCCTTCTTAAACTTCCTCCACTCGCGACCCCTTTTTTGGGGGGGGGGGGGGGGGGGGGCCTGCTGCCTTTGCAACTAAAAAAAATCTTGCTTGGAGCCCAGGGATTCAGATCGCGACCCCCTCTGTTCACTTGTGGGACCCCAAATGGGGTCGCGACCCACACTTTAAGAAGCACTGCTTTAGAGTGTGCAGTACATGCTGGGCTGCCTGATATGAAAGCCAAGCACCGCAACTAGTTCTGCAGATTCAAGAGCCATACAGCGCTATCTTTATAGATGGCACCAGGATGTACTATGGGAAGAAGACAAGCCGGCCGGAGGCAGTGTGATGGGCAATGTTCTGCTGGGAAACCTCGGCTCCGGCCATTCATGTGGATGTCACTATGACACGAACCACCGACCTAAACATTGTTACTGACCAAGTCCCCCCCTTCATGGACACGGTATTCCCTGATGGCAGTGTCCTCTTTCAGCAGGATAATGCACCCGGCCATACTGCAAAAATGGTTCCACAATGGTTTGAGCAACACAACAACGAGTCTGAGGTGATGACTCGGCCTCCAAATTCTCCAGATCTCAGTCCAATCGATCATCTGTGGGATGTGCTGGAAAAACAAGTCCGATCCATGGAGGCCGATCACCTCACAACCTACAGGACTTAAAGAATCTGCTACTGACAGCTTGGTGCCAGATACCACAGCACACCTTCAGAGGTCTAGTGGAGTCCATGCCTGGACGGCTCAGGATTATGGGGAGATACTCAATATTAGGCAGCTGGTCAGAATGTTATGGCTGATCGGTATGTGTATATATAATTATTATTATTATTATACAGGATTTATATAGCGCCAACAGTTTGTGCAGCACATTACAATATAAGGAAGACATTACAATTACTATAAAATTCAAGACAAGATGGTAAGGAGGGCCCTGCCCCTGAGGGCTTACAATCTAAAAGGGAGGGGCCAGTGATACATGAGGAGGGAGCTGTGTGGGGATTGTTTGAGAATATGATGGTTGAGCGGTTAGGTTGAGGTGGGATCTGCTTCCCTGAAGAGATGAGTCTTAAGGGAACGCCTAAAGGCAGTCAGAGTGGGAGATAGATGGACAGGTTGTGGTAGAGAGGTCCATAGGATGGGAGAGACTCTAGTGAAGTCCTGGAGACGAGCATGGGAGGAGTTGATGAGGGAGCTGGAAAGCAGGAGGTTTTGGGAAGAGCGGAGGGGGAGATTAGGGTGATACTTTGAGACCAGGTTGGAGATATAGCCGGGGGCGGAGTTGTGGATTGTTTTCTACACGGTTGTTAATATTTTGAATTTTATTGAATAAGAAACATTTATCTTTCTATATTTGTTTTTAGAACTTTAGAAATTAAAAAAAAATTCATAAAACCCCTGTGGACGTAATGAAAAAAAAATATCTGAAAATGTAATTAAGTAAAATGATATAATTATAAACGTATCTCGATTTTCACTCTTTTGAATAAATATCCAATTTCCAAATTCTCATATTAGTTTTTAATTATCATCATGATTCACTTATATCTTCAGTCATATCAGCCTCTGAACCAAAGAAGCTTACACTCTTAATATCCCCCACCACAGTCACACTCTACCAATATACTAATTACTACATAACCAATTCTGCTTCATGTATGTTTTTGGGTTGGTGTTTTTTATGCCATTTTGCTTTGTTCCCCTTGTTTATTCTCTTTTTATCCTTTTTATAACAGTTTTCTCCGACATCACAGTCTTGTAAGTCAAATGATGAGCCGCCTGGTTTTTATATTTTGGGTAAAATTGGTAAGATGTGAACCCCTTGCCTCTATGTCGCTGACCTTTTTTTTTTCTTTTTAGTCCGCTGTAACAGGTCTTCTTTACCGCCAGCCTGATAACATGACTGGTCACTCCAGGCCCCTCGGAGGTCCTGTATATTTTATGTTTTTCCAAGGAACTCCGCGGAGAAGCTGGCATCTCAGCCCAATTATCCGCTGCTGCTGCGGTGCCCGCTTTCCAACATTTTCAGCGCATTAATAATTTACGCGGCGTAATTAGAGCAGCCATTAGGCCCTCTTCTAGACACAAATACACACATCTGTACAGCTATTATACCGGCTTCTGGAAACACCGTGTCGGCGTAATGTTTGCTGCGGGGTCTCGGTGGCACTTCTAGGCCCTCGGAGGGGCAAGCGGCACAAAAGCCGTTCTGCTGACGACGGGCAAACCGATGTCGGCTTCTCAGTTCCGAGAAGTAGTTATGAAACTGGCTGTGTCCGATGCGGGGGTCCCAAAATAGCCGTTTACATGATGCGACTGATGTTTATTAGGGATGCCTGCAACCTTTTGTTATGGGAGAAAGAACGGCTCCGCCGATCAGTACAATGCAGAACGTTGTGCAAAACAAGCGGCAGCTTCCCCGCTGTACTTTAAGCTCGGCTTGCCCAAAGCGGGGCTACATGTAGAAAACAACTACCCGCCCAGCACGCCCAGAACTGCATGTCCCGGGCATCAGGAGTTAGGAATTCCACACCCCTGCTGCCCCTCTACTCCCTGCTACCCCGAGGCTGGGCCTTGTGGGACATCCAGTCCTGTCCTCTTCCCCCTACCTCAGCTTGGGCATATGTCAACTCAATCCATGCAGCTAACAACCCCATCCCCCCATAATACTTCCTTTACCAAACAACATATAACACCCAACAAAGGGGGTGACCTAACCTTCCCACATGAAAAATGCAATGCAAACATTTGCGAAATGTGAAATGCTTGACACTCACCTGTTCTATATGTATTGAACTTAAACCAGCATATCTATATTTGACAGCATATCTTGTATTGGCAAAGTTATAATCAAAGTCTTATCACAGGAAACATTTTAGGCTGGGCATAGACAGACAACAGGCATGACTTCATCGAGATCAATAGCACAACTATCAGTCACTCCCCTCAAGCCAGGGTGTAATCCTGGGCTCAGACCTCTCCATTTAGCCCCACGCACTATCACTGTCCAAATGCTGCCGCCTTCCCCACCGTAATATTTCCACAATCAGATCCTTCTTAACCAATTAATTCCACACCCCTGCTGCCCCTCTACTCCCTGCTGACCCGAAGCTGGGCCTCGGTTGGCCTTGTGGGAAATCCAGCCCTGCATACAATATAGAATGCAAGGGGTCAGGATTATGTCATGCGCAACATAGCATATAGAATGCAGGGGGTCAATATTATGTAATGCACGACATAACATATAGAATGCAGGGGTCAGGATTATGTAATGCACGACATAGAATGCAGGGGTCAGAATTATGTAATGTATGACATAACATATAGAATGTAGGGGTCAGGATTATGTAATGCACGACATAGGACATAGAATGCAGGGGTCAGGATTATGTAATGTATGACATAACATATAGAATGCAGGGGTCAGGATTATGTAATGCACGACATAGGACATAGAATGTAGGGGTCAGGATTATGTAATGTGCAACATAGGACATAGAATGTAGGGGTCAGGATTATGTAATGTACAACATAGGACATAGAATGTAGGGGTCAGGATTATGTAATGTATGACATAACATATAGAATGTAGGGGTCAGGATTATGTAATGTGCAACATAGGACATAGAATGTAGGGGTCAGGATTATGTAAAGTACAACATAGGACATAGAATGTAGGGGTCAGGATTATGTAATGTGCAATGTAGCATATAGAATGCAGGGGTTTAGGATTATGTAATGTACAACATAGGACATAGAATGCAGGGGTCAGGATTATGTAATGTACAACATAGCATATAGAATGCAGGGGTCAGGATTATGTAATGTGCAATGTAGCATATAGAATGCAGGGGTTTAGGATTATGTAATGTGCAATGTAGCATATAGAATGCAGGGGTTTAGGATTATGTAATGTACAACATAGCATATAGAATGCAGGGGTCAGAATTATTTAATGTGCAATGTAGCATATAGAATGCAGGGGTCAGGATTATGTCATGTGCAATGTAACATACAGCATGGGGCACAGACTGCTGAGGTCAGAAGTATACAATGCGCAGCACAGCTTAGAGGCTGCAGCAGTGACAAAGGCAAAGCATTCAATGTGGTTAAGTATTCCAGCACATGGACCCATCACAGGGCACTTCAGAAATGCAATGTGCTGCTTTATAACACAACGCACTGATCTGAAGCACTTCATAGACGATCATGATATCTAGTTTTAATGAGCTTTCAGTGTGCTGTGATCCTGCGTTGTGGCGCACATAAAACACAACGGTGTGAACGGGCCCTATAAACAACAACAATATTTTTAGGCAGTTCATTCATTTCTATTGATCTGTATATACATGAAGACATATACATCTCTGGTGTGGCCCTAAAATAGAGAAACATAGTAGCGATGTGCTCAGCAATCACCTCAAACTCCTCTGATTGATCCCATAGACAGTGGACGGGATTTCTCCAGAGAGCTTTGTGTAGTAAATCTCTGTAACGTCAATACAGCATATCGACGGAGTCACAAAACCGACGTTCCTGAGTCACTGGAGGGTCTGTGAGCCCCCACCGCCTAGCCGGACTACAAAGGGTTAAAGTCAATCTCTTTACGGCCATGTTAAAAGTGAATTGCTGTAATTTACAATTGCCCCGCTCTTAAAGATATTGAGAATAATTCTCTCTGGGGAAAAGGCAGACCGCTGCACTTAGCTACCAGCAGAGAAGAGCTTAAAGGGCAGCATGGAGGTCTCCACGCCACAATTCTCACCTTGAACTCTTCCCCAATTCTCTCTCAGCAATAATGAAATAGAAAAACCCAGCAGAGATTATGGGAGCCCCTCATAATGGGCACAGCAGGTGTACAAACCCAGGAACCTAGCGCAGGGATTATGGGAACCCCTTATAATGGGCACAGCAGGTGTACATACCCAAGAACCTAGTGCAAGGATTATGGGGACCCCCTCTTAATGGGCACAGCAGGTGTACAGACTCAGGAATGCAGCACAGGAATGATGTGAGCCAATCATAATGGGTACAGCAGATGTGCAGACCTGGGAACTCAGCACAGGGATGGGATGAGGTCCTCAAAATGGGCACAGCGGGTGTGCAGGGTCAGGAACTTAGGGCAGGGATGGTGGGAACACCTGATAATGGCCACAGCAGGTGTACAGACCCAGCAATTCAGCACCAGTGATGGTCCCGATGTTCGAGTCGAACATCGGCAGTTTGTGTGTTCAGCAAACACACGAACTGTCAGGGAGTTCAGCGGGCTATTCACCTGCCGAGCTCCCCACAAGTCACTGCGCACAACCACACAGTGCCTTGTGAGAACCCCGATTGGGTAAAGAACTCGACACAGGGATGGTGGGAGCCCCTCATAATGGGCACAGCCGGTGTACAGACCCGGGAACTCAGCACAGGGATGATGGGAGCCAATCATAATGGGTACAGCAGGTGTGCAGACCCGGGAACTCAGTCTAGGGACGGTATGAGGTCCTCATAATGGGCACAGCAGGTGTGCAGGGTCAGAAACTCAGTGTAGGGATGGTGGGAGCCCCACACAGTGAAGCCAAGAAGCCAACAGGTCCCGCAGACCAGCAGACTCTACCGATAGCTGAAATATCACTCTTAGGTGGACTGACTCATTGGTCCGCTATGTTCCCATTATAAAACACCACAGAATATGTGAGGACTATAAAAATAAATAATATGAGAAAATACATTTTCTTCTCTGTATTGTATAGCATGACTGGGTGATAAGATTCCCCTGGCCTGAGTGTCGCAGACTACCCATGGTCCTCTGCTTCTAAGCCTTGGCTCCTGATCGTTGATTACAGGCCCTGCATTAAACACAGCTAGGCCTGAGCCAGGATGGATTCGCGCTGGTAATGGGAAGCTAATGCTTGTCTTGACATCGCTTGAATTATACATAAACTCCGGCTGAGGCCAAAAAGAAAGTCTGGGATTTCCAGTACTCGATAGAAAAGTGCCTCTCTCAGACACAACACAGACACGGCGGTAGCTCTAGATATGAATGCTGAGAGCCCCAACCCAGAGACCCCTGCCGCACCGCCCTGCTTCAAATCCCGCCTCTCATTATTTATTGCTGCCTCCATCTTCCTCGGCTTTGTACAGAGGGAGGACTTTCAGGAACTATGACGTCGTACTATACTGTGATTCAACAGTTATTTGAGGTTTATTTACAGGATCCATTTATCAATTAGCTGATCATTGGCTGTTGACTACCCATCAGAAGATTAGCCACACTTATAAAGCACATTCACTTGGTGGATTTACCCACGTATTCACCCAATTGAGTGCTTTTTTAAAGGCTTTCCCATACACCTTGATTCCCCAACCGCAGGGTTCCACGCTCAACCAAACTCACCTTACTTAAATTACAGCTAATATTATATTTGTCAGTACTAATCTCTTCTTTCTTATCTCTTTATAGTCCTGTCACCCCCAGCTGTAACACCCTCCATCCCATCTCTCGCTATGCAATTTACTGGACCCCACCATCACTCTTAATGCCCCTTAAAGCCTCTATGACTAATATTACCACATCCTCTCCCAGGGCCGAATTTACTCTCTCTCTACTGCCCCAAGGCCAGGTTCCTGAATGCGCCCCCCCTAACCGCCAACCCCCCCATGGAGAATGGCAGACCTACAGGCTGCATACAAGTGATCTTGGCTCATTGGTCATATCCATGTAACACTCTAGGACGGGTACATGATGTGGAACGGAACCCCATCGCACTGGGTGTATTGGGGTTCCGCATGACTGACCGAACCCTTACACCTAGAGTGTTAGTTCCGCAGTTGAGATCCAATAGAATACTGCCTGCTGGATTGTGACAAAAACACTAAAAACAACATACAAAATTGTCTACAACTCAAGCCCGAGCTACGTGACCAACCTCGTTTCAAAACATCACTCAATCCATTCTCTCCGCTCCTCCTAAGACCTCCTGATCCCTAGCTCTCTTGCCACCTCCTCCTATGCTCACCTCCAGGACTTCTGCAGAGCCTCTCCCATCCTCTGGAACTCCCTTCCTCAATCTATCCTCCAACTGTCTGCCCTTAGATGACCCTGAAAACAATTTTTAGGGAAGCCTATTCTAGCTCTACCTAACAACTCAACCTTTAACTTCTTCATCACTTCATCCCTCCACAGTTATTTTTTGTATCAGTTTCCCCTTCCTTTTACATTGTAAGCATTCACAACAGGGACCTCCTAATCCTCTTGGATCTTAACTGTGTACTGTCTACCTTTGTATTATAAAGTGCTGTGCAAACTGTTGGCACTATATAAATCCTGAATAATAATCATTAAAAAACAGCAGATATCAATCTCAAAGACGTTGAGATGTCCACTTGACCTTGAACCTGGTAGGCCCGGTGTTCTATCAAAAGCTCCAACTCATCGAAATCTCCAACTACCTCATTTCGGGTGCTCATAAAGCCTGGATCTCTGTATAGTTGCGGTGCGCATGCGCGCATAGCGTTTTCCGAATACTCGTCAAGTTTGCCACCTGCTGGATATTGTTAAAATGCAGCCGTACAGAAGCTCCGTCAGTCTTTGTGTTTTGCAGTCTAACGTCATCTGGTCGAAATCTCCAACTTGCAAGTACCCGGCAGTGAGGTAGTTGGAGATTTCGACGAGTTGGAGCTTTCCGATAGAACACTGGCCTCATGTGGACTTAAACATTTTGTGATTGTCACATCTGGCATCACTATGCCATGTGTACAACTTCCAGGGCTTCTCAATCACGACACAGAGATATCTAAGGCAGGTTTTGGCAAGTTAACAGCATTCAGCTCCTCTGTGAGGTTCTTTTGCTGTGACATTGAAAGTGTCATCGGGAATGAGTGTTGATAGAGAGGATGGCGGCCGCAGATTGGAAGGCTAAAAAGATATTGATATAAATGAGATGGACCGGCTAAAGTGTTGATACAAATTGATAGATGTTTCTACAAAGAGAGAGCTTCTTATTCAGATGTAAATGAGGGCCCAGTTGGAAGAGGAGCGGGCAGGAAATTGGATCTTATTCTTGGAAAGATTAGGTTTGAAGTGTCTTTGCTCTTGAGAGGAGAAGACCCGGCAAGAAGAATGTTGCTGCGCAGTTCTCGTTATCTCTCTGAGCTCTTAAGGGAGTCGCGGTCCTTTCTTGTAGAGTCTAGAGATAAGTGAGAAGCGGACAACGCAAGGTGGATAGAATGGGGTCCGTGCTTATCACTGTGTCCCTTTGATTGTTAGGGAAGGCTATTGTTTTATGTTTCCCCAACGAGGATCTCCGCCAACTACTATTTACAGATTGGAAACACAAAGATCCCAAGGTCAATTCTGACAGAAAACAAACCTAAAAAGAAAAAAAAAACTTTTTATGAGCTTGATGGGCCTAAATAGGGGGTTCTAGCAGTGGCGTCACAAGGGGGGTGCGGCACGCACACGGGTGACACCATTGGAGGGGTGACACCAAAATGACCGACAGTCATTGTCATCACCCCAATTCCTGCACCCTCACACCTCAGATCAGCCCAATTCCTGCACCTTCACACCTCAGATCAACCCAATTCCTGCACCTTCATACCTCAGATCACCCCAATTCCTGCACCTTCACCCCTCAGATCAACCCCAATTCCTGCACCCATCACACCTCAGATCACCCCAATTCCTGCACCTTCACATCTTCACATTCACACCTCAGATAACCCCAATTCCTGCACCTTCACACCTCAGATCAGCCCAATTCCTGCACCTTCATACCTCAGATCAGCCCAATTCCTGCACCTTCACCCCTCAGATCACCCCAATTCCCCAACATCTCAGATCAGCCCAATTCCTGCACCTTCATACCTCAGATCAGCCCAATTCCTGCACCTTCACCCCTCAGATCAACCCAATTCCCCCACATCTCAGATCAACCCCAATTCCTGCACCTTCATACCTCAGATCACCCCAATTCCTGCACCTTCATACCTCAGATCACCCCAATTCCTGCACTTTCATACCTCAGATCAACCCCAATTCCTGCACCTTCACCCCTCAGATCAACCCCAATTCCTGCACCTTCATACCTCAGATCAACCCCAATTCCTGCACCTTCATACCTCAGATCAACCCCAATTCCTGCACCTTCATACCTCAGATCAGTGCCTTAGGCTTCCTATTCCTGCATTAGTATATAGTTTTGGGGAAGGGAACATGGCAGGTATATGTCAAGATAACAGTCCCGATGGCCCCTGCTCTTAGACACAGTCAGTTTGACATTTGGCAGGTGGACTTAAACCTGAAACTACCAGATTATCCCAAGTCATTCCTGAATGTGCTGTAACCTCACATGCAGTACAGACAGCTCTGCGGGCCCAAATCTGACACCCCCCTCTGTCTCCGTTACTCTCCCTCTGTCTGTCATTGAGCAGTGACACTGCGGGGAAAAATATATATATATATA
>NW_017307948.1:216225-216737 GCF_000935625.1 Nanorana parkeri | reverse complement strand
ATGGTACCTCTGTCCGGCGTCCCGCCCAGCTCACTGATGTCACTGGTTGCCAGGAGCTGGGTGGGACGCCGGCCAGGGCATCACCCTAAGAACTCTTAGCAACCTGGAACGCTCCGGCCGAAAAGGGGGCGGCAGGTGTGCCCCACGCGACCTAATGAGATGCCGCTTGGGGGAATGGGTGATTTGTGCTGTACATGTGTACAGTTATGGTGGCGCACAAGAGTGACGCCGCCCTCTGCAGACCTGGGACACTCTGGCTGGCGTCCCATTCAGCTCCTGGAAACCTAGTGATTTCAATGGTTGCCTGAAGCTGAGCGGGACGCCAGCCAGAGTGTCCCAGGATCCTAAGAGCTAGTAGAGGAGATGTGTTTGGCCCTTACATATCTTCGCACCCAAATCTTAGTAAGCTGGGATGTTCTGGCCAGAAATGGAGTGGCAGGCACACTGCAAAGATGGTGAAAATGTCACTTTGCCTGCTGCTTCCTTACCGTGACCCAAAGAGATGCCGCCTG
>NW_017307948.1:207042-214891 GCF_000935625.1 Nanorana parkeri | reverse complement strand
TCCTGCACTTTCATACCTCAGATCAACCCCAATTCCTGCACCTTCACCCCTCAGATCAACCCCAATTCCTGCACCTTCATACCTCAGATCAACCCCAATTCCTGCACCTTCATACCTCAGATCAGTGCCTTAGGCTTCCTATTCCTGCATTAGTATATAGTTTTGGGGAAGGGAACATGGCAGGTATATGTCAAGATAACAGTCCCGATGGCCCCTGCTCTTAGACACAGTCAGTTTGACATTTGGCAGGTGGACTTAAACCTGAAACTACCAGATTATCCCAAGTCATTCCTGAATGTGCTGTAACCTCACATGCAGTACAGACAGCTCTGCGGGCCCAAATCTGACACCCCCCTCTGTCTCCGTTACTCTCCCTCTGTCTGTCATTGAGCAGTGACACTGCGGGGAAAAATATATATATATATATAATTATTCCACGAGAAGGAATTATCGCTTACTGTAGGCTATAAATCTACTTTTATGCCTGCTTATGATAAAGCCAGTTAAAAAATGCCGCTTCCCCAAAATCATTTAAAGGCTAAAAAAAAAATGTAAAAGCTTTACCCGTGATCGAGAAAAAAATATTGCAAAGTCTGAATCTACACTTTCACATGTTCTGCCCATGACATGTCTGTGCAGATCCTTCAGTTATGTTTAACTGTGTCTATTGTTTCTACAACATTTTGGTGTCCTTCAGGCCCCGCTATGGTACCTCTGTCCGGCGTCCCGCCCAGCTCACTGATGTCACTGGTTGCCAGGAGCTGGGTGGGACGCCGGCCAGGGCATCACCCTAAGAACTCTTAGCAACCTGGAACGCTCCGGCCGAAAAGGGGGCGGCAGGTGTGCCCCACGCGACCTAATGAGATGCCGCTTGGGGGAATGGGTGATTTGTGCTTGACATGTGTACAGTTATGGTGGCGCACAAGAGTGACGCCGCCCTCTGCAGACCTGGGACACTCTGGCTGGCGTCCCATTCAGCTCCTGGAAACCTAGTGATTTCAATGGTTGCCTGAAGCTGAGCGGGACGCCAGCCAGAGTGTCCCAGGATCCTAAGAGCTAGTAGAGGAGATGTGTTTGGCCCTTACATATCTTCGCACCCAAATCTTAGTAAGCTGGGATGTTCTGGCCAGAAATGGAGTGGCAGGCACACTGCAAAGATGGTGAAAATGTCACTTTGCCTGCTGCTTCCTTACCGTGACCCAAAGAGATGCCGCCTGAGGCAACAGCCTCATTAAAGGGATGGCCCTGGTTAGAAGGGCCCTGCTCCTGAGAGCTTAGAAATCTAGTAGGAGGGGCAAGTGACACAAAAGGTAATACTTGTGTGGGATGAGCTTATGGGAGAAGTAAAAGGACTAAGCTATCCCCCCTTCAGTCTATCATGAATGCAGCTGCTAGACTCATCCACCTAACCAACCGCTCAGTGTCTGCAACCCCCCTCTGCCAATCACTCCACTGGCTTCCATCCTTCACCCCCTCTGCCGATCCATACACTGGCTTCCACTCGCCCAAAAGGATAAAGCTCAACATTTTAACAACCACTTACAAAGCCGTCCACAACTCCGCCCCCGTCTATATCTCCAACCTTGTCTCAAAGTATCACCCTAACCGTCCCCTCCGCTCCTCCCAAGACCTCCTGCTTTCCAGCTCCCTTGTCAACTCCTCCCGTGCTCGCCTCCAGGACTTCTGTAGAGTTTCTCCCATCCTCTGGAACTCTTTACCCCAACCTGTCCATCCCTGACTCTGACTGCCTTTAGGCAATCCCTAAAGACTCATCTCTTCAGGGAAGCCTATCCCCCCCTTAACCTAACCACTCAACCATCACGTTGTCAAACATTCATCCACCCACAGCTCCCTCCTCATGTATCACTGGCCCCTCCTCTTTTAGATTGTAAGCTCTCACGGGCAGGGCCCTCCTTACCATCTTGTCTTAAATTGTATTGTGTAATGTCTTCCTTATATTGTAAAGCGCTGCGCAAACTGTTGGCGCTATATAAATCCTGTATAATAATACGGTAGTAGTAATAATAATAATAGACATTTTTGAAGTACAGCCTGGGTGACAACCATGGTATCAGGGGAGCAGTGAGAGTTGTCACAATAGGAAGTGTGTTACTAGCAGGATCACCAGATGGAAATAAAAGGAAAATAATGAAAGAAAACTAATGCAGCCACCACATCTAATGCTGGTAACATGCAATATATAAAATATTTGTTTTTCGATTTAGATACGCTTCAATGTAACAACTGCACGCAATACACATGTTTCCTGCAGTTGGAGACGACGTTCCAAGATTCTCCGGGTCTGTTGCTCGCGTATTTTTCATGATTTGCTCTGCAGAAAGTTATCCGTGCCCAAGTTACGATTGTTCACGGGTACGCCTTGAATCCAATAGGTTGTTTTATTCCTGTGTTCAATGCAATCTTTCTTATAATCTCTTTATTTTTCCCTCGTAAACAGCGCTAAAATCCCGGATCACGCGCGGTATACACAGCTCGCCTCGGTCTGGTTTACACAGCTGAGCAGATATGAACTCCGCCGTGCTTGGGAATTTTTCCACATACGATGCAAGATTATCTATCTCAGCGGTGCCTTGGGGCCGCGCTTAGCCCTTTTGACCTTGTCAAGGTCATGGGGGATCCGACCTGAGGATTTAAACCAGATTTCCCGAACATCAAAGCCCTGACACCGGGGCGGCGGAGGCTCTTTATCCCTAATAGATAGATCTCTGAACCGGTTACTTTTTTTCTAGGAATTTCCTTATTTATTTATATGATTAGGTTAATGATTCACTTAGCTCAGGCCAGAGTGTGAAATCAGCATCTGTGATATGGAGACAGGCTGCTGTCACCGTTCAGTGTTATTATTTATTTATTGAAAGGGTATGTCAGCACAAAGGAAAAATATACAGTATGGCTGCTATACTTACTTGCACATTTCCCATGCTGTATCCCTTTAAAAACACTGCAAGTATGGTGATCTGCCAGAAATCCAGTCCGCTCCTGTTGGGGGCTGACAGTGCTGCCTTTGCTATACCAAAATCCCAAGTGTCGGCGTTTCCTTGTTCTCCTCTGCTGGACCGCAGGACCCTCCAAATGCATGCTTTGCTTTCTTATTGATCAAAACAATGCTGCTGCCTGCTCAAACTTGGGCTTCTTGAGATATGTAGTTCTGGAGGATGTGGCTATGTCAATAGGAACTGGCCTCCCACCGGCTGCCCCTGAATTTTACAAGCCTGG
Source organism: Nanorana parkeri (assembly GCF_000935625.1). NCBI lineage: Eukaryota > Metazoa > Chordata > Amphibia > Anura > Dicroglossidae > Nanorana > Nanorana parkeri. The sequence goes on along the minus strand of NW_017307948.1, from coordinate 211,654 downwards.
TGATGAAGTCATAGGCAGTGGAGTATCCAAGGTATGGCACCTGTGGCACATGCCCTGGGCGCCCCTTGAAAAGTTCGCTGACCCACGGAGACAGCAGACTTTTTGTCTCTCCCCACCCCTTCCATACACAGCTCCCCGCCTGGCTCTTAGCAACCAGGGACACTCTGGCCGGCCTCCTGCCCAGCTCCTGGCAACTATTTATTGCCGGGAGCTGGGCGCGACACCGGCCAAAGCTTTCCAAGTTGCTAAGTGCCGAGCGGGGAGATGTGGAAGAGCCACACACATCTCCCCGCCTGGCTCTTAACAAACAGAGTGGGTGGGCTGATGAGTGTGCAGGGTGAACGTTTTGGCCGGCGTCCTGGCCAGCTCCTGGCAACCAGTAAGGTCCCTCGCTGCCAGGAGCTGGGCAGGACACCGGCCAGAGCATCCCAGGTTGCCAAGAGTTGGGCAGGGAGATGTGCATGGTCCTTACATGTCACTGGTTGCCAGGAGCTGGGTGAGACACTGGCTCAGTGGCGTCACAAGGGGGGTGCGGCCCGCACCCGGGTGACACCATTGCAGGGGCGACACCAAAATGACTGAAAGTAATTTTGGTATCACCCCCTCTAAAAAATCGGGCACTCAGTCATGGACCGAGAGCCCGACAGTGTTAGGAGAGAGGGGAGCCGGCGGCATACCTCATCCGGCCGGGGTGAACGTCCCCTCCTCTCTCTGCCGGCACCCATCACCAAGATGGCTGCCGACAGGCGTCAATCAGAAGGCCGCGCATGCGCGATGATGCCACGCGCATGCGCAATGACGACACAGCGATGATGTCACCCGCCCTCGGGACGCCCCTGCACTGGCCAGAGCATTCCAGGTTGCTTTTTCAAGATCGATATTGTTGCTGTATATTCATTGTTACATGATTCCGGCAAACTTGTAAAGTTCTTTAAATCCATTGTTGTTTTTTTTTCCGATGTCCTTTCTGAATGTGAATATAAAAGATTCCGCGGCAAATATCTCTATCATTCTAAAGAGAGGAGAGATGAAAGAGGAGGCCGCTGCCGATATCAGCCCCCCCATGGGCACCTCTGCCCGGGGCTCTCTGATTCATGAAGCGCCCCCCCTCTCTATCTCTACGTTATATAAAGCGGAAGGAGAAGATCTCGTCTTCCCGGAATATAAGGGTCAGCGCAGCGAAGTCTTCAAACGCACCCTCACACTGATCCCGTGAATGGCGCAAGCAGGGCGGCGCCGTCTATTCGTGCCGCGAAGGAATGCCGAGTCTCAGATGTCTTTCGTGTTTCCGAGCGTTTAAGCTCAGCCGAGATCCACTTCTGACAGGAGAAGCCTTTTCTTCCTCCGTCTCGGCTGACTTTGTAGTCGCGGAGGAAACTTGCATCTTCAATTGTAACTTTGTAACTTTATACAATGAAAAGTTACTGTGTCTAAAGATGAAGTTTATTTGGGGTTATAATGTGCTTTTCCTGGCTCCTCCCTCCCTCGTCATCAATGTGTTAAATAGAACCTTTCCATATTCGTGACACACCTTATTTTAGAACTAGGGGGTCATTCGCAAAGCCGAAAGCCGAGTGAATAACCCGGCCGAAGTGAAGTGAGCCGAACGACGTTCGGCTATTCACTCCGGCTCATTATGGCTGAAATCATCGGCTGCCATGCTCTGCATGTTGAGCCGGCTGAGCCGAAGTGCAGAACGACTTCGACTCGGCCGATCCGACATCTGGATCGGCTGAGCCGAAGTTCCGGCTGCTCATTCGCTGCCGTTCGCCCCCCTATTCTCATAGGGGCCGAATAGCTGTGAGCGAATAGCCGAATGCTGCCGAGTGGCATTCGGCTCAGCTATTCTGCTCGATACCTCTGAAAATTAATAAAATAGTCTTAAAAAAAAAGAAAAGTTTGAAAAAATATTTTTTTCAATGTAAATAAATAGTAAATAAAAAAAAGACTTTTTCAAAAAGAAAAAACAATAATAATGTATAAAAAAAAACAATTGGGCGGAGCTAGCAGTGACAGCACCTGCCAGAGTCTTCTACCAGGTCCCGACCAATAAATAACAACTGGGCGAAGCCAGCCATGACGTCACGGGCGGCTCCACCCATTTGTTCCCCGCCCCCACATGCACACGCAAACATGAGTCAAGCCCGCCTACGTGCGAAAATGCAGATTACATCCATTGCGCCGCACATGTTACATATCGCCGCGAACGTCGCAGTGAGAGCAATAATTCCCGGGCCATCAATCACCAATAACACTAAACTGATGAGCGGTGAAAGCTTTTGAAGCGTCGGCTATGGACAATTTTGAGTATGGTAGTTTTTTGCACTTTAACGGGTGCGCGCAATTTTAACCAGTTGACATCCGCGATGTTAAACCCCCTTCCCATCCCGGCCATTTTTCAGTATTCAGCGCTGCTTCCTCCTGATGCCCTCCGAGCCGGTCCCGGGATTCAAGATGGCATGGAGCCGCTAATCGCCTATATGTCAAACACCAGGTAACGGGTGTGTTTAATGGTCGGGTCCTTTCTGCCCGTGCGTGCCCACTAGAGGGCGCGCGCGAGCAGAAAATAATTGCCGTCTGGACGGCAACCCGCAAATGCAGCAGTGGCGTCCCTCCGTTTTTTTACTACGGGCGGACAGCAAGAGGTTAAAGCTTGACATGTTTGGTGTCTATTTACCCGACGTGACCCCGTCTTTTATATTTTACCAAAAAATTGGGTAATAATAAATGTTTTATAACATTATGTAGGAAGAACAGGTTTTTTTTCCAAATTTTCTGTACTTTTTTCATTATATAGTTTTTTAAAAAACCCGCAAAAAAATCTCTATCTGTCCCCAAAAAATGGTATAAAATTCATGTCAGTACTGCGTTGCATGACGGAATAAACGTCAGTCAAAGTACCGCAGTATCGGCTCCTACATGAATAACCCTCCTAGTGATGAAAGGAATTCTGCACACATTGGCCCTACTGCAACTAGATGGCGCCAACGAGCATAGGTATGACCTGTGCCCCTCAGCGCCATCTATTGGTGGTAACTCCATGGGAACGGCATTCACCCAGCTTTTCGCTGGGCGGTAGGTGGATACATGAGCCTCTTAGTTTGTTTCGAGACAATAGAAATTTGTTTTTGTTTTTTTTTTTCTCATTAAATCCTGTTTTCTGCTTTTGTTCTCATCTCATTGTTGCTGGTCTCCTCCGGCCTCTTCCTGTCTACATGCACTCGGTCCAACATCAGCTGCACCTCATTGCTCTGGAACAGTTTCCCAGTCATGACATCAGTGGACCGTGCCTGTGCAATGTATGTGGGTGCAGCTGCCAGTGGCCTCTGTCAGGGGAGCGTGGAACAACACAGGAGCACAACTGGGAGATGAGGACATAGCGTTGTCACCCCATAGCAGGAAGCGCCTTAACGAATTTTAAATGAAAGCTTCAGGTTTAATAGCACTATATGAAATAAACTGAACTATCATAAATACAACCCCCACCAAAAATAAAATAAAATTGCAATAAAATAAACCAATAAATATATAAAATATATATTTTTTAAATCAATAAAAATAATAAAAAAATAAAGTAATAAAAATAATACAAAATAAAATATAAACAAAAAAATAAAAATACATTGTGAAAAAATCAAAAATAAAAAAAATAAAGCAACAAAAAAATAAAAAATATTAAAAAATAAAAATAATAAAGTGTAAGCTTTAAAAAGAAATAAAAAAATCTAAAAACAAAAATAAACAAAACATTAAAAAATAATAAAGTAATAAACATAACAAATACACTCTAAATAAATAAATAAAAAACAAATTAAAGCAAATCTCATCTATGCAGCTCAATAGGATGAATGTGTCTGCTTTGGCAGGGTGTCACCTATGGCTAAATTGTAATTTTTCTGTGGAATCAATTTCACTGCTAAATTTTTTTTAGATCAGGCAGTTCACACGCACATATGATTAAAAAAAAAATGTATCTAAACCGAAGAACATAAATGTATCAAATTGTAGCTTAAACGTCCTTACGGGAGGTGACTGCATTATTTTCTCCTTTGTTTTTCCCTTGGTAATCCTGCTAGTAACACGCTTTCTACCCTAGAGAGACAATGCTCACTCACTGTACTGTATCTATGGAGGAAGCCGTGGTTGTCACCCAGAATGCACTTTCAGTTCAGCTCACAGGAAGTGAGCAATTTTGGCAGAATCAACGACTATTTTCTGTAATTGCTGAAAGTTTCTTCTGACAAAAAAAGAAAACAAATGCAGCTGCCACATCTAAGGACTAATAAGCTGCAAGCTATTACATTCTTCTTCAAGTGTTTAGATATCCTCTGAGTGCCTGTAGCTCTCCTTTACATCACTCTCCTCGGCCTGCAGCCGCAGTCACGGCGTCCCCGGAGGGACGAGGCAGGAAAACGCAGAACAGAGTCAATATGTTTATCCAGCTAATTAAAGTTTATTCAGCGCCGGGAAGCAAGGTGATTTGCAAGGGATCAGATTGCAGTTGATGGGTAATGATGAGACATTAATGAGTCACACTTCAGCCCCCGATCTATATTTATCTCCGCTAAAATTATCACCAAAAGACAAGCGGGGATGGGGAAGAGGGGGAGAG
>NW_017307948.1:206438-206886 GCF_000935625.1 Nanorana parkeri | reverse complement strand
CAGCGTCCGTGGATTTGCCGCACCAGTCAAAGCTATCACCTCCGGCTCACACTTCAAAAAGGCCAACGTATGTAAATGTCAGGATTCTCTTCTGCTGGAAACTGAATCAAGTTTAAAATAGTCGGAGTTTTAGGAGAAGATCAGATTAAGGATTTCACGGAGATTAAAGAGACCCTGTTATAGAGGACGTTGGCGTCCCGTGTCTCCCACCTCCCCTCCATTCCAGAGCGGAAGCCTCTTTTTTTTTCTAGGGATGCACCGATACCAGTTTCTCGATATCGAGTATGAGTACCGATATTTATACTTCAGTACCGATTACCGATACTTCCGGTAGCATGGGCCTGGCTTCCTGGGCAATGAGGAAGCCGGAGCAGTGTGTCATTACCCGCTGCCCGGCTTCTTGATTGCCGGGAAGCCGACTCCATGCTGTTTAAACCGGTTCGATGCT
>NW_017307948.1:205566-206232 GCF_000935625.1 Nanorana parkeri | reverse complement strand
GCGGGTCATTACCCGCTGCCCAGCTTCCTGATTGGCTGGGAAGCCGGCTCCATGCTGAATGGGAAGCTGGGAGGCTGGTCATTCAGGAAGGCCGGAGGCAGGTCATTACCCTCTTCCAGGCTTCATGATTGGCCCGGGAAACCGACCCCATGCTGTTTGGCCACTCGATGCTGATTGGTTGGGAAGCTGGCCCCCTTCCAGCGAGCTATAAAGATCATTGGCTTCAGTAGCAACTTCTCCTTGAGGTAGGAATGGCTCACTGAGCAAGCAACCTTTGAAGGAACCCTGCTTGAGAAATGCTGCTCTGGGTGTTGTGTCCTGTCCTCTCAGTGCTGCCCACCATACATCAATATACGGGTTGGACTTGATGGGCTTGTGTCTTTATTCAACCCCAAATACTATGTAACTATGTAATATACGGATTGTCACCCGAAGAAAGATCTTCAAGTCTGTATATGAAAGGCAATCATAGTAAATATGGATGGGAAAGATGGTGAAAGCTCCATCAAACCTGCGCCGAGACAACTCTACGGGCTGCAAATCGCTGATTTCTTTCTAAAAATAACACCTGCCCGTCATTTTGATTCTCTGGCTTCAAAAGCTATTGACTTGGATGTCAACATATCGTCAGTTCTGATTTCTGACACTGGTTCCTGGCCAATGACC
>NW_017307948.1:202673-205396 GCF_000935625.1 Nanorana parkeri | reverse complement strand
TCCTCCAACAATCCTCCAACTTTCTAAGCCTGAATCCGGCACACCTGCCGAGAAGCAATTCCGCTCTCTGGAGTCAGATCCTGCCTGACGGAGCCCCAACGGCTAACCATTAAACTCATTTATTTACAGAACAGGAACAAGACAGAGGAGGCTGCCGCATGACGGCCATAATTACCCGAGAGCCGCTTCCTGAGACACTGCGAGGACCGCCTCGGTTCTAATCGCACCTTCTAACGTTTCATGTGACTGGGGAGGGGAAGGACAGGCAACTGCACCATAAATACAGCTCAGAAGGCTGAAAAGGGAACCTGTCATAGGAGGTGCATGGAGGCTGCCATTGCTCTTCCTGCTGAGAATACACTTTTTAGTTTTGATAGGCGTAGGGTGAGGAACCCCTAATCTTGAGGAACCTGGCCTTGGGGTAGCAGAGAGAGTAAATCCGGCCCTGGACACAACCACAAGACACAGAGATCATCTCCAAAGTGAGGGGAGACCCCTCTAGAGCCATGTTCTTATGGGTGGTAAAAACAGGTAGTTAAACTCAATGGGGGGGGGGATTCATAAAACTGGAGCAGACAGAATCTGGAGCAGTTGTCTACAGCAACCATTCAGCTTCTCTCTTCAGTTTATCTTTGAAAATGACAATGAGGAGCTAATTGGTTGCCATGGCCAATGCACAAGTTAAGAAAGCAGCAGTGAGAGGTCTTTATTACAGGAGGGGGCGGAGACGAGACCCGTCGCCCTGCACAAGGAGAGAGCAGCAGTGAGCGGTCTTTATTACAGGAGGGGGCGGAGCCAAGACCAATCACCCTGCACAAGGAGAGAGAGCAGCAGCAGTGACCGGTCTTTATTACAGGAGGGGGCGGAGACAAGACCAGTCGCCCTGCGCAAGAAGAGTGAGCAGCAGTGAGCTGTCTTTATTACAGGAGCGGGCGGAGACGAGACCAGTCGCTCTGCACAAGAAGAGAGCGGCAGTGACCGGTCTTTATTACAGGAGGGGGCGGAGACAAGACCAGTCGCCCTGCACAAGAAGAGAGAGCGGCAGTGAGCGGTCTTTATTACAGGAAGCTGAAAGTCTCACCCTGGATGACTTCACAGATCTGGAAGAAATGCACAAAGCTCACCAAGATTGAAGGAGAATACACGTGGCTATTGCGTAAGGACAATGTTGGCTTATTCCGTAATTCAGCATTTAATATATGAACACAGCCATGTGATGGAGCACACTTTGCATTCAGAGGCATTGACAGGAAAAGCAACGCGCTACGGCTTCCTGTCTCCATCCGAGCTGCGACTGCTCAGGAATGTCACCGTCCTTCGCTGATCCTGTTACCTGGAGAGAGGAAACCCCCCGTCAGCATTTCCTCTAAATGTCACAGGAGAGGCGGCTCGTATATCCGCCGAGGCCGGACAAACCATCAAACCTCCGCTTAAAGGAAAATGACACTTTTATCATCATTGTATCTCATCCAGGCTCACCGCACTGTATATGATTGTGTTCAGTTACAACGTCCTTCACTCATCTCTCCCCGGGAGAAGTACACAGGACCAGCTGCCATGTTACAAAGCTTCATTTTTTGACATTTAGAGACCAATTCCAATCAGAAAGTTCAAGGAATTTGTAAGATTTAAATCTTAAGCAGACCTGTCAGTAACTTTACAAGTCCCCGTGCATAAAAAATGTCACAATGTACAGCAACAGTATCATTTCTCAGAAGGGTTCCACCTTTTATTATCAAAAACGCCGTCCTTGAGCTCCAGTCAGTGACTTTTCCCAGGCTGAGATGATGTCATCAGTCTGCTGCAGGCAGGAGGAAGCATTTCCTCAGTCTCCCCTCCCCCAGTGATTAGTCTCTGCAGGCAAGAGGAAGCATTTCCTCAGTCTCCCCTCCCCCAGTGATCAGTTTCTGCAGGCAGGAGAAAGCATTTCCTCAGTCTCCCCTGCCCCAGTGATCAGTCTCTGCAGGCAGGAGGAAGCATTTCCTCAGTCTCCCCTCCCCCAGTGATCAGTCTCTGCAGGCAGGAGGAAGCATTTCCTCAATCTCCCCTCCCCCTGTGATCAGTCTCTGCAGGCAGGAGGAAGCATTTCCTCAATCTCCCCTCCCCCAGTGATCAGTCTCTGCAGGCAGGAGAAAGCATTTCCTCAGTCTCCCCTCCCCCCAGTGATCAGTCTGCTGCAGGCAGGGGGAAGCATGTCCTCAGCCTCTGCTCTCCCAATGATCACATTGTAACTTTGTAGCATGTCACAAGGTAATAGGCTGCTTTAGGGAATATGGGGAATGATGAGAGAGGGGCTGCGATTTTAGTGCTTCTGTTGTGAACTTTGAAGATCATTTCTACAATGTCTACGACTACAGAGGGCAGTGGAGGCTTATTTAAAAACGGGGCTTTACCTCCCAATCTTTTCCCCCCCAATAGCCTCTTATCTGCTTTGCTGGGTTTGTTCAATAAACATTCTCCCACACTGAGCCAATCCAGCGGCGTCCTGTAGTTATCTGCTGCAGCACTGCCGGTTCTGTGCCACCGGTTTCCTCTCTGGTGTTATTGGGAGCCGGCTGTCTCTTCCCAGTCCTTGCAATCAGCCCCTTAACGACGCGCCGCGGTGCATGCACTTCAAGTGATTGACCCAAAGCCTCCTAGGATGCATGACATGAGCGTCCCAGGAGGCGGCGGGAGCTTGTGTGTGTGTGGGGGGGGGGGGGGTGGCCCCCGGCAAGGGGTAC
>NW_017307948.1:193427-202645 GCF_000935625.1 Nanorana parkeri | reverse complement strand
GGGTTGCCCTCCTGCAAGGGTTACATTTTTACATTCCTGGAGCTTGTCTTAAGTGATTCTGGTAATCGGGGGGGAAGGGGGTTATATTAGGGAAAGTAGGTGTGGAGAGCGAAGGTCCGCTTAAAAGTGACTTTATTGCTTGTTCAGAATATGTAAATATGTGCATAGGCTCCATACAGGGGCTCTTTGAGGCATATCCAAGCTGAAAGCCAAGAAATTAATTTATTGCAGACTTCCAGTCCTTAGGTGTAACGGCTGCATTCGTTTTTTCCTTCATTTTTCACCAGGTGATCCCGCCTGTAACACACTTCCTGTCCAAGAGTGACAACGCTCGCTCAGGGCAGGTTCACACCATTTTTCTAGACCAGATCTGGTTCAGATTTGGCCCTCAAAAAAGGGTGTGAACCTGCCCACAGTTCCCATGCATTCCAGACCTGACAAAATGAGACACGCAGTATTTTTCTGGTCTGGTCCGGACTGCGCTGGTGTGAACAGAGGCTAGTAATAGGATAGGGATACATTCGGATGCTTTTTGAGTCCGAAAACAATCTGGTCTGGAGATGATCTGGATGTGGTGTGAATGGACCCTTACTGTACAGTATCAGGACAGCAAAAACAGGATAGGGCTACAGAACACCACCCCCTTTCCTCATCTTCATATCATATTTTGTAGTCCTCAGAGATAGCGTGGAACAATGTAAGTGAGAGCACAGCTCACAAGATCTCTGGCAGGATCGAGGGGGGTTTTTATTTTTGCACCATAAAACAGAAATGATTTTAATGGTACACCCAACAGACTAAAAGGGACCAAATAAGAGAAGTTTATTGTTATGGATTATGTATATTTTAAGTGCACGGATCTGATGTGCTCTATATGTGCGTGGGTGTGGGGGGGGGGGGGAGCAGAGCGGCAGTGTGCCTGCTGCCCCCTTTCCAGCCAGAGCGTCCCAGGTTGGGGAGATGTGTAAGGGCCACACACTTCTTCATGCCCAGCTCTAAGCAACCTGGGACACTCTTGCTGGGGTCCCGCTATGCTCCTGGCAACCAGTGATGTCACTGGTTGCCAGGAGCTTGGCGGGACGCCGGCCAGAGCGTCCCAGATTGCGAAGACCTGGGTGGGGAGATGCAGAGCCCTTTATATATCTTCTTGCCGACTCTCAGCGGCGCCGCTTTCCACCAGCACCGACCCCCCCACTGATTGTACACCATCCAGGACCAGCACCACCCCACTGCCTCAGTAAAAAGTCTGAGGACACCCCTGGCTCTATATAACGTGCAATGAAACTGCAGGAGCTGGGACGTACGCAATCACTGCACACTGCCTGAAATGTCCCTGAAAACCCTAAACCCCTTAAAAAGGAGAACTATGGGGTCAGTGTTTTTCCCCATAGTTCTCCTCAGGGTCACAGGAGGACATAAACTAGCGTCCTCCGCTGACCCACAGCTCAGTACACCGCGAGCTAACAATATAACCGAGAGCACAGCTCACAAGATCTCTGGCAGGATCAAGGGGGTTTTTATTTTTGCACCATCAATACTGAGAGCGCCGCAGCCGGGATGGATCCCGACATTACTGTAGAGATCCACCCAGCTGCGTGATTGACAGCTGGCTCTACCTATGCAGGGGCAGAGCCAGCTGTACCCGCCCCTCCCCCGTCCGTTCCTCCAGTCAGCGCTGGAGGATCGGAGCGGGGAGGGGGAGGGGAATCCCTGCGGGGAGCCGTGAGTGACAGTCTCCGCTCTCTGCAGGGACAGGATCGAGAAGTGAGCGGGCGCCGGTATGTGTTCCCTCACTTCCCGATCTATTGAGCCGACCTGTGACAGTCTCATTGTCACATGTCGGCTCGAACTATGAGGCTGGGTTCACACCTAGGCGTATTGAATATGCGCGTTTGTCGTGCGTTTCGCGGGCTACTTGGCTGTATCCCAATGGAATTGCGAGACCAAAACGCCCCAAAGAAGTACATGTACTTCTTTGGGCGTAGGCCGTTTTGTAGCGCGTTCAGACGGGCTGAAATACCGAAAGGTGTGAACCAGACCCATAGAAAACAATGGGATTTTCAAGTTTGTACGTAGAGCGTTGAACGCGCGACAAAACGTAAAAGGTGTGAACCAGGCCTGAGGCTGAGTGATTTTCACTCACCTCATAGTTCTCCTTTAAGCTCATTAACTTCTGAGCTATATAATGGAAATGTGAGGGAGACCCAAGTTTAAAGGTCCCAATTTAGGATTAAGGTGTAAAATATTACTTTCTTTGGTGTAATAAATTCGCCGTCAAGTGTGAGAACTTTCGCTACCCCACAATCACCGTGCCAAATTAGCTAAGACCTAATGTTCTGTGTCCAGATAACAGTACGGACGGTTCTTCAGGCAATTTTTTTTTAAATGTCCACAAAAAGCAGAGAACGCTCACCTGCCACGTCCTTCCGCCGCCACTTACAGCGTATTAAATGAAAGAAAAGAATGGGCGGAAATAAACAGCCTTCATCCCATGCGTGGAACATGTCAAGAATATCTCCATCATTAGAGTCAGACATGAGATCCGAGGCTTCAGACAAGGCACGGAGGACAATGAACGGTCAAGGATGAAGCGGCCGACGGAGACAGGCGAGCCGCGGGACGCGTAAAGACATAAAGGGATCTGTCCTGAAAATTTCTCTGCAAAAGTACAAATGGAGGATGTAATGCACTCTTGCTGCAGCAGACAATTACTGAGCATCTCATTGTGCGAGCGCATTATGAGCCGGAGAACAAAAGGAGAGGACGCACGATCTTCTCTTCGTGCATAGACCGCCAGGATAAAAGCGGGGCTCCCATTTGTTCAAGGGAGGGGAAGACGTTTTAAGCCGGCGCTAAAAATACAAAAGTTCTTTAATACCAAAGTAGATGGAGTTTGCACAGTGATCTTTAAGGACGCTCATTATCCACTTTTTCCTTTGGGATATCGGCAAAGGAGGTTCAAACGAGCTAAATCCCACTAGCAAGATAGCCGCGCAATAGGTTGAAGAGAGCATTAGCAAGTCAAGGGGATTATTAATGGTAAGTCCTGCCACTTACTCTGAAGAGTAAGACTGAAATAGTAATACTGGCGCATGATGGGGCTTTTTTTTTTTACATGATTCAATTTTTATTATTTAATTTAACAAATAAACATTAACGTCTAATCATTACACATCATGATGCCACTGACCAGATCCGACAATAACTAACATAGACAACAAAACAAAACAAAAAAAAGGAGAAAAAAAAAAGGGGAAAGAAAAGCAAGAAGAGAGAAGGGGGGGAGGGGGGAGCGTCCGGATGATGGGGCCTTTTATTAAAGATTGAAATCAATATTTTGCAGTTCCTGTTTCATGGTGAAGATGCTTTAAACCCAACTCCGCCATATCAAAACATTTAAAAGCCATTGTTTGGCTTCTGAGCTGCTTTTGTGTCATAAATGACCTCCTTTGACGGGCCGGTCCTCGTAAACTCTATGCTCTAATATCCAGCACCTTTGAATGACATTCAGCGTCATCATTCCCACTTCTTCTGATCCCAGGCCGTCACGGACACTCCCACTGAGGGTGCATCATCATGGCAGCCTGGACTTGACTCCAGGACCAAACAGCATTGTCATTCCATTAGCACCACACTATGTCAGGAACTGGATCTGAACACAGAGCCTCTACTGTATCGGCGGTGGTTCTACCTGCTGAGCCACCTTAGAACCTTGGATAGCCCCTTGCCTGATCTCCTGTGTAATCCTCAGGTAAACCTAGTTTCTGCTGAACTCTGAACTCCTTTCTCATCCCTTGAACTTCCTATTTTAGCCACGCCTCTGCACTTCCTGTTTGCCAGATTATTGTGCACCTGCCAATGTCTTCCTTGCTCCTCCTCTGAAACAATCCGCTCATACTGCTACCCGTGTACCGACCTTTGGCTGCTGATTCACCGACTACTCTCATCGTCTTCCGCTTCATACCTGATACCTTTTGGCTACTGCCCTCGGCTTGATCTCTGACTACGCTTCTGCCTGCTCCTATACTACCACCGTCTGCTTGTGTACCGAACTCGGCCTGTTTGACTACGACTTTGCCTGCTGTCTCAGCTACTGGATCCAGATCGTGACACACTAAGAGGCGTGAGGACCACCCCCCGCTGCAACCGGAGAAGAGGAAGGACGTGTGATGTCACCAGACTGGCCGGAGCAATTTCAGCTACATATAATGAGCCTATGTCTTTATCTTATATATTTCTCATAAAGAAGAAAATCCATTTTACAAAGTTGACTTAAAAATAAAGTAGCTTACAGAGTGTGTACATAGTCGGCTGATACAACGAAATCTACATCCAGACAATGAAGTCAGTTTGCACAATCACGTAAAGTTTAATCAAAGTCAAGCCTCTGATGGATCCCATCTCTTGTTTTATTTAATTTTGTCTCAGGCAACATGGAGGGAGTTGATAGATGGGTAGGGATTGGGGAAGAGAAGGAAAAAGGGGGGGGAAGGGAACCCATCCTAGAGTGCCTCAATTGGGATTTTTTTAGGTTGTCAGGGTTCAGCCAATATGCCAATTTGAATGGGATTAGTGTTCCTGGGACCTGGAGAAGTCCATCCAATAAAACCAAGTGTCCCGGAATTTATCATGTTGTTATTTTAGGTACAGAGTCAGGTCTCCCATTAGCATAAAGTTATTGATTTGAAATAGACCTACTAAACAGGGAGGGAAGGTGGTTTATTTTTATATGGGGGGGAATGCATGTCTGAGCAGCAATAATTAAGAGTTAAGTAATGGACTTTTATAAGGTCTTTAGGGAAGGTGGTTAAAGTGAAACTGGAAAGTCAATGAATTATCTCCTAGTTGGACTTCTGTAGGTTTGGTTATGATGCCAATAGTCTTTTGGTGAAGGGCAACTCCAAAAGAGATGGAGGCGGTTCCCAGGGCTTTGCCTGCACCTCCAAAATGGAAGCCTCGGGGTAGAACAACATGGGGCAGCCTGTATCAGCTGGTTAAGCTTGGTAGCAAGCCTCTTGGAATCTGTTGGAAATTGAGGATCGGTGTGTAAAGTAGAGAAACCATTCTCTCTGTTGCAGAGAAAGTGAGTCCGAGGTCCTCCTCCCATTTAGAGATAAATAAGGAAGCCGGGCGGTCAGAATTGGTCAATAGCTGTTGAACAGCCTAGGAGGCTGTGTGTCTCAAAGACTGGGCCTACAAGCAGGTTTTCTCAAAATGGGTCAATGTTCACAGAGATTGGTGTCTACCACAAAGGGTGTCGTCTATAAAACGTCTTAGTTGCAGGGCCCTCCAAAGAGCTAGGAGGTGGCAAAGAAAGCACTCAGAGGTGGTCTAAGAAAGGCCACTGGTTCTCCTGAAGGAAATGTACTGATCTTGATTTCCCCATCAAGGTTGCCAAAGCTAATCAGTAAAAGACCCAGCTTGAATGAGGGGTTACCCTGTGTCGGCATCATTGGTTTTTGGTCTGTTGATCTGTATTGGCAGCCAGTTCTAAATGAACGGGCTGCGTGGATGCAACACTTGTTAATTCAACTCCAAAGCAGGGAGAGTGCCATTGATATCAATAAATTACTAAATAAATAGAAAGAGAGGGATCCAATCATATGACCTGTCAAAGTCATTTCACTGGCCTCTCCTCCAATCACAGAGTCCTCTCTACAACATTATACAGAGTTAAATCGAAAGCCTGCTTTAGGATTGAGTTACAAAATGCAGGTTCAGTACGGTTTCCAGCGGAGATCATATAGCGGTAACTGCTCTCTGCTATAAATAGGACCCAGTGTGTGCCAAAATGATCAGCAGTTATTTTGCCAATCTTTATAAAAAGGCCCCTCCAGGTAATGCTGCGCCTTTTTAAGTGTCTGCAGCAACAACGGCCTGTAATGCTCTGCAGCAGCCCTCGGATATTCAGACTCTGACTGTCATTTTCAAGTGCAGATCAGAGTTTAATTGGCTGCTATGGGGGAACAAAGAGAGTTCGTATTTCTCAAATAGTTCTCAGATTTGGAAATGTGCCCCTTTAAAGGAGAACTATGAGGGGGGTGCTTGTCACTCCTCCTCAGAGTTCTAGCCGACCTGTGACAATGAGACTGTCACAGATCGGCTCAGTAGATCGGGAAGTGAGGGAACACATATCGGCGTTCGCTCACTTCTCGGTCCTGTCACGGCTCTCTGCCGTGACAGGGGAGGGGATGTGTTCCCCCCTCCCCGCTCGCGCTGACTGGCGGAACGGACGGAGGGAGGGTACAGCTGGCTCTGCCTCTAGATAGGCAGAGCCAGCTGTCACTCACGTAGCTGGGCGGATCTCGACATCGATGTCGGGATCCGCTCCGGCTGCGGCGCCTCAGTATACCGCGAGCTGTAGCTCCCTATATACTGAGCTTAGGGTGACGGGAGGACGCTAGTTTGTGTCCTCCCGTTACCCTAAGAAGAACTATGGGGAAAAGCCCTAACCCCATAGTTCTCCTTTAAAAGGAGAATCCTAACAACTGTAGAAGCATTTGTTCAACTTATAGATATACGTGCAAAACACACGCAGGCTTACTTCTCACCTGTCATCCATAGCGTAGATTTATATGTACATGGACTGTTTGCGTGCTGCTCTGTGTCAACTGACTAGCAGAATTAAAAAAAGTAACTCGAGCAGAACTTTAGACCATTTATGTAAATGAGCTGCCAGGGGATGTCTCCACCCCATTGTTTACATTTTCACAGCTTGCCCGGGTCTGCTGAACTGCAACAAGCAAAATGAAGGGACATCACACAACAAGGAAGGAAGCAATACAACAGGCGACTAAAGGTCACCATAAAAATTATATATTAGTCTTGGGTTCCCACCGATGGGCTGAATCATCTACTGGCTCAGATACTCTCACCAGATCCCGGTGACCACGTATTACCAAGTAGGTCAAATTATCTTCTTAAGTTGGCCATACCCAGTCTAAATTAGGTCAGATTCATCCAGCACAAGAAAATCGACTGAGCCAGTGAAAATTATTGACTCTACATTACAGGCTTGTTCTATCTCCCGGAGTCTCCAGTGGTCCAACCTCTGTTTTGTGTCTCTGCTCCTTCCCCAGAGACACAAGGAAGGTAATACACATTTACTGTACGCATCCCTCGCTATTAAAAACATAGCCTGAAGCCTGAGAACATCACATGGACCATGATGATAGAAGTAGTTGGGAATTGCCTTTGTTATGTCCCAGGGGGAATATATCTCCCCTATGGAGTCCCCAAAAAAGAAGCCAAATATGAAATTCAACTTGCCAACCGCTTAGAAACCCCAATATTTCAGATTCTGGATGGAGTTGACCTTTTATGACATCCTTCCTCGTGGTGTCCCTCCTACGGAACGCCAAGGTTTTTGATCCTCACCAGGTGGCTGCCCCCTGAGCCGTGTACTTGTACTGACTCAGATGTCAACCTTAACGGAGGATAAAGGGGGCAGCTGGATTTGCATTTTAATAAGATGTAAGCAGAATCCCAGCGCACGTCTTATCACAGTAAAGTCCCATCTCAGCACATTCCCGGGTGAAGCTGTCTGGCACAGCAATTTCTCCTCTGCTGCTAATCACCCTCCCCGTCGACCCGGCAGGAGCACGCACTGATGTCCGTTTACGCTGCAAATTAGATCTGAGGTTCTTTGGCCCGGGCCACGCCATGAAACTTTCCAGAACTGGAAGGTGTGATAACCGTCACCCCGCCGTATGCGGGTCAGCGCGGACGCCGCTATGAAATATACGCTTTTCTAAACAAACTAAATAAACAGAAAAAGAGGTTTACATCTGCTCCACGTGCAGGAAGTAATTAGAGATGTTTTATATTTGGGGCTTTGCAAAATCTGAAAGAGTTTTTTTTTTTTTTACTTCTAACGAGAACATCAGGAAGGTAAATCCGGGCTTATAGTGGATACGTGGTAAAGTTTGCATAGATCTCCTTAATCTGCATTCTTCAGAGCCTACTGCGGCGTATTCCAGGTTGCTCCTCTCTGTGTGAATTGAGGCCTTACTGTTATCTATGAATTGATGAGCTGCAATGGCTTTTAAAGCATCGTCTATGGGCAATGTTGGGTACTGGAGATTTTCACTGTTTCATGAGCACATGCAATTTTGAGGCTTGGCATATACATTTATTCAACACAACCGCATCTTTTATATTATCTATCTATTTATCTATATATATATACACTGAGTGGCCAGATTATTATGACCATCCCATCAGTACTTTGTTGGGCCGCCTCGTGACTCCACGAGATGTTGAAAGGTGATGCGAGGAATCTGACACGGCACTGTTGCCCTTCTGTTGTACCGGTCTTGCCCCTCCCCCGTTCTGCCCTAACATTGACTAGTCGCTGACGGCCACAATTCGCACGTTCAGACCCAGATTTTCTGCTGTTTTGCTGATACTCGCTCCATGGCTCCGAGCGCCAACACTCATCCCGCGTTCAAAGGCTGTTACATCGCGTTGTTTCCCCGTATCGTCAGAAACAAATCACTTCTACTGTCGTGGTAACCAACCCGCTCCCCTATTTATAATGGTCTGGCCCTCTAGCAACTTCAGCGCCAAATTATAGCTAATTTGCCTACAAACGTCAGGTGGTCATAATAATCTGGCCACTCTGTGTGTGTGTATATATATATATATTGTGGCAGTGCATGGCAATGCCACTGTGTAATCTCCATTTCTGAGTGCATATTGTGATAGCGTCCAGCGCCTGCTGATGGCACAGGTGTGCCCAGCCTTTAAAATAAAGGTGTTTTGGAAGGGTTCAGGGCTCCACTTGGGAAACAGGAAAACTCCACCCAGGCACCCAGGAGTCAGAGTGGAGTCCAGTGCAGCAGGGAGCTGCGGGTTGGAAAAACAATTGTGCAGGATAGCACAAGACTGAGATTGTCTGGAGGAACAGACAGTGGCCTGAGGTCTGAGGCCGGAGCAGCGGTGCTGCAAATGCAAAGCCAGGAGGCTGGATGTGCATGTGTTGCCAAGAGATGCTAAAGAACCCCCGCGAGGGTAATGGCATTGTTTTTGTGAACTTTCATTTAATAAAAGTGGGCAAGGAAGCCCTTACATGAAGATTTCAGCGAGTGGATGTGTCCTTAATGTGCTACTGTCTGGAGCTAATTCTCACAATATACAGTATGTGTGTGTATATATATATACACACACACACACACACACACACACACACACACACACACACACACACACACACACAC
>NW_017307948.1:192188-193415 GCF_000935625.1 Nanorana parkeri | reverse complement strand
ACACACACACACACACACACACACACACACACACACACACACACACACACACTAATGTTTAGGGGGTTTTAAGTGAGTTTTCGTATAAACAATGTGCAAAATAGGAAAAAAAAAATTGTTCTGCCAGCGAAATGGTTAAAGTTTGGAAGATTGTGCGCCCACAGTGACAGAAATACGATTGTTCTCGTCAAACTGACAAGTTTTCCAGAACTGTAGTCACTGGGTAAAGTTTTGTTCCGTTCCTTGCGAGGTCTCCGGAGTGATTAGCCGAAACCCCTTTTAGTCTAAGAGATAATGATCGACGCACTTTTGTGTGACAATGGAAACGAGCGCGCGGAATTGGAGCTGACTTCAAGTGCCTCACCCCTAATGCTTCTCTAACGAAACTCTTGTTACCTAAAAGCCCATGTGATGAGCGAGGTAATGGTGATTTAGGTTATTGTAGCGGCTGTGTTTAGTGCTCGTCCTCGGAGAGCCTGTAGGACGCCGGTAATTACTGCTGTGTCACATCTCCTGGGCTCCTCTCGCTAAATGATGTCCTACTTTCCCTCACTTACTCTGTAAACTTTTTTTTTTTTTTTTTTAACAGAAACAGAAGCTGGTGAGAAAACTGAAATGATTCGTTAATGTGAAAGTCAGAACATAATAATGAAAAAAATAAAAATAAATAAGCATATGCAATACATGACTAGATACAAATGTTGGTCTTTAACCAGTTGACATCCGCGATGTTAAACCCCCTTCCCATCCAGGCCATTTTTCAGTATTCAGCGCTGTGGTACTTTCACTGACATTTATTCCGTCATGCAGCGCTGTACTGAAATGAATTTTATACCCTTTTTTGGGGACAGATAGAGCTTTCTTTTGGTGGTATTTATTCACCACTGGGGGTTTTATTTTTTTACTATATTAAGGAAAAATTACCGAAATTTAAAAAAAAAAAAACAGTTTCCCCTATATTAAATGATAAAACATTTATTATTACCCAATTTTTTGGTAAAATATAAAAGATGGGGTCACGTCGGGTAAAAAGACACCTAACATGTCAAGCCTTAAAATTGCGTGCGCGAAACCTCAAAAAACGATAATACCCAAAATTGGCCATAGGCGACGCTTTAAAAGCTGTTACCGCTCATCAGTTTAGTGTTAATGTGCTACTGTCTGGAGCTAAAATTATTGCTCTCACTGCGACGTTCGCGGCGATATGTAACATGTGTAGCGCATGTA
>NW_017307948.1:188259-191918 GCF_000935625.1 Nanorana parkeri | reverse complement strand
GGCTATGGACCCGCTGATCGCCTATATGTGAAACACCCGGTAACGGGTGTGTGCAATGGCCGGGTCTTTTCTGCCCGTGCATGCCCGCTAGGGGGGCGCGCGCGAGCAGGAAAAAATTGCCGTCTGGAGAAGGCAACCCGCCAATGCAGCAGTGCCGTCCGTCCGTTTTTTTACTACGGGCGGACGGCAAGAGGTTAAAGTCCCCAGAAGTTGATGGACCCAGCTTTTAAAGGGGAACTAAACACACCAGTTAAAGACTGTTAGAGTCCCAGAAAGATACCGGTTGAGGGGCCTAGCTCTTAAAGGAGAACCCACCGATTAAAGACTGTTTCATTTAAAAGCTCACCTTGCATAAGGTCCATAAGTAAAGAGCAATCAAGGAGAACATCATCAATTCGTTTTTTTTGCCAATTTTTCTATGTCAGGTTGGCAAGTGGCACGTGTGAAGTCACTGCCCAATTCTTGGCATACTTCAGGTGCTGGGATTTGCTCTACACTGTGCTGGGGTGACATCAGTCCTCTCCTGGCAGGAGCTCTTGCTCTCTGTATATCAACTTGGAGAAGGGTTGTGACCTGGGGTCCTGCGTCACCAGCACCATGGCAGCTACATGTCTGAAATGAGGCTTGGGTTTTTTTCTGTTGGATACAACAATCAGTTTGCTTATTACCTCTAGCAGACTTGGCCACTAAATTCAGAGGCTTCTATTCCTCATTGGAAGGCGTTGGGTGGCTCCTACCAATACATAGTTACATACATAGTATTTGAGGTTGAATAAAGACATTAGTCCATCAAGTCCAACCTATTAGGATCTCATTCTAGGAGTTCCTGTACCCCTGTATATTACCTGTACCCCTGTATATTACCTGTACCCCTGTATATTACCTGTACCCCTGTATAGTACCTGTACCCCCGTATATTACCTGTACCCCTGTATATTACCTGTACCCCTGTATATTACGGTCCCTTAAGAAATCGTCCAAAAGTTTCTTGAACAATTCCACATTATTTGCTGAAATCACCGCCTGTGGCAGTGAGTTCCAGACCCTAACTGATCTTACTGTGAAGAACCCCCTTCGCCCCTTGTGCTGGAATTTCAGGAATGGAAGTTCAGGAAGTTATTTTAGTAGGATATGACAATGAGTTTGCTCACCACATTTAACTCTAGCAGGCATGGCCACCCTGGTGCCCACCAAAGCTGGTCCAATCTTGGGTAAATTCTGAGACTTCCATTACTCATTGGTAGGCTTTAGGTGCTCCTACCAATGAGGAATGGAAGTTCTGGAAGTTTTTTTCAGTACAATATGACAATGAGTTTGCTCCCCACATTTAACTCTAGAAGACTTGACCACCCCTGAGTCAGCTTAAGCCATCTTCCATTCCAAGACTTCCATTTCACATTGGAAGGCAATGGGCGGCTGCTACCAATGAGGAACAGAAGTTCTGGAATTTAGCCAAAATGGCATCGGCTTCGGCGGACATGACTGTGGACAAGCCTGCCAGAGGTTAACGTGGTGAGCAAACTCATTGTCATATCCTAATGAAATAACTTCCAGAACTTCTGCTCCTCATTGGTAAGAGCAGCCCAACGCTAACCAATGAGGGATGGAAGTTTTGGAATTTAGCCAAGCTGGCACTGGTTTCAGTGGACTCAGGAGTGGCCATGCCTGCTAGAGTTAAAACTGATGAGCAAACCCATTGTCATATCCTACTGAAAAACCCAAGCCTTATTTGAGATGTGTAGCTGCCATGGTGGTGGTGATACAAGACACCACGTCACAACCCTTCTCCATAGCTAATAGATAGAAAGCAAGAGCTGCTGACGTCATCCCCTGCACAGCGTGGAACAAATCTGGTCACCTGAAGGATGCTACAAATCTAGCCGTGATTGAGCCACTTACCAACCTGACATAGAAAAATTGGCAGCAAAACTCAATGGATGATATTCTCCTGGATTGCTCAGTACTTATGGACCTTATACAAGGTGAGCTTTTAAATGCAATGGTCTTCACTAGGTGAGTTTTGTCCAACTACAGCCAAGTGGGCAGACGATTGTATGGTTTGAGGCACTAGACACTTGTATTCATCTCATATCTCTGCCTTCAGGGCTGCCCAGGAATTAATAAACTGCGATTATGTCAGCAGCAAAAAGGCATTAAGGCGACATTATCGCTGCATTCCCCTCCAGCCCCTTCATTACTGTACATCACGTGGCTTGTCCCGCAGCACAACTGGCACACCACCAGGAGACTCAGCCAAGGGTGCTGCTGGGTAACTGTCTAGCGATTACATCCAAGCAGCATGGAAATGTCTCGCTGTGTTACATGAACTGTGTACTTTCTGCATAAAACATACATGTTAGCTCTAAACCCATCCAGCCAACAGATTGCTGGTTTGGGGTGGAGTTACCTTTCAAGGGCACCTGTCATCTCCTGCCTCAAAAGAGGAGGTAGACACCGGGGTAGGCTTTGTATGTTGCGCTAACTGGCTATAACATTTTTCAACACGCCTTCACAACACGCACCAATGCTCGCTACAGTTCATTTGAGATGGCACCCAAACACACACATAAAGGTAGCCAACACCACATCTGCCCCTCATACAGAAGGAGGGGGGGTTAGTAGGCACATTGCAATTGCATCCAGACCACCCTAGGCAGGGCCACCCCTATAATAAGGCTGCACAACCCCCCTGGACCTGCACTGCCAGCACCCACATCCCAATGCATCCCTCCCAGATAAGCACCGCCAGCACCCACATCTCAAAACCAACCAACCCCATTCCCTAACCTGCACTGCCAGCCCCCAACCTTCAAACTAGGGTTGTCACCTGTCCATGGTTCACCCGGTCAGTCTGGTTTTTCAGTCTTGTGTCCGGGTTTCAAGCCAACTGACACAGGACACTAAGCGCGAAAACGATTCTTTAAATTTTTTGACAGATGTGGATGCCGAGGTCCCCAGCAAGCACGGGACCTCGGGCAGCTGCATCTTCCTGTGTAAACCGACACTGGCCTGCACATCTCCTCCGGCTCCTTTCTGACAACACGCTGCCTGGCCCCGGGCCCCAGGTGAAACCCCCGCACTCCCCACACAGCACTCCTGAAAGCCTACATAGGTCACATGAGACCTCCACACACCCATCTTCAAGCCGGCACAGACCACCTGAGAGTCCGCACAGCCACCTGAGAGCCCACACAGCCCTAGTGAGAGCCTGCACAGACAATCTGGAGACATCAGGGTGCAACCCAGGAACAACACAGAGTATGCAGCTTCATATTATTATGTATTGCTGTGCATGTATTGCTGGGATTTGTAGTCCTCTATAGCCAGTCTCCTGGCTGTTTCTCCTTGCTCTCCTCTATACTTAATTGCCACACGTGGTGCTAGAGTGTGCGGGTTTCATTTGAAGAAAAGGTGGCAACCCTACTTCAACCCCCCCCCGGACTGACACCAGTAGCACCCACATCACAAAAACAACCAACCTCCCCTGACCTGCATGCAACCAAAAAAGCCGTGCTTTTTTAGAAGATGGAAGCGAATAATGAGACAAAAAAACTAAAATTTGGTTAAAAAAGAATATAGTTATGAAGGAACAATGCTCCTCCTTTTTATGGGTGCCGTATGGAAACTCTCAGAGCCACCCCTATACTGTCCCGGTCCAT
>NW_017307948.1:186618-188247 GCF_000935625.1 Nanorana parkeri | reverse complement strand
GTGTGTTCTCCATTAGCGTTGGCGCTGTGGGGAGTCCGGGATCAGCCAGTTATTGTAGGAGAATTATGGATACACTGGATGGGAATCCTGGATATAGCCCCCTGTAATTGCTGACATTCCAGCGGAATTATCTGCACATTCTCGGCGCTCGACCTCTCACCCCCAGCGAGCAGGAGACGCTTAAAGCCTCCCCATCCACTGCGCCTGATGCATCTGGCCGAGGGATGGAGGGAACGTCAGTACGCGCATTGGCCTGGGCGGGGTGGGGGGGAGTTTGGAGGAGAAGGAAATATTATCTTATTAAATATTAACGCAATATCACAGAAGCTTAAGGGGAATTACTTAGCAATCAGACCCTTTCCTACTGACAAGCTGCTTTTACAGTCTAAGTGCATCCAGGTGGTTTTAACTCGGGCATAAGGAGAGAAAAAAAAACATGTTATAGGAAGACCAAGATTTAAAGCTGAACTTCAGCAAACAGCTAAATACACATACAAGAGCTGTCAGGGCATGTGTATTTCTATCCATCCAGTACTAAGATTTACATAGCTCTGCCACACAGCACAGCCCCATCTGACAGGGCAAGAGACCTGATTTTTCTCTGCTGCAGTGTTGGACATTGAAAGGAGTAGCAGCAGACTGATGAGCTCATCTCTCCATCACCATGCTCTCTCCTCCTGTTTATATGCCCCTTGCTACACGTGTTTCCCCGAAAATGAGACACTGTCTTATATTTTTTGGGGCTCAAGGTCACTAGGTCTTATTTTCGGGGTAGGTCTTATTTTTTTTTAATGTACAACAGTCCAAAGTTAACACAAATCCAAATGAAATAATCCAAAATGGCAAAGTTAAAAATATGGTGATCGGGGCAATCAGGGGCGCCGTACCTTTCCAAGAGCAATTTGTTAACCAATCGCTGGTCAGAATGAGTGAAGCGCGCTTTCACTATGATTCCTCACAGGCGGAGTGCATTTGGTATCACTCCGCCTGTGACAGGAGCCGGCGCTATAGAGGAGGCATCGGCTTATGCGGCTCTGCTCCCTCCGCTGCCGCCTCGCTTCCTCTAGCACTGGCTTCGTTGGCACCGCTGATTCTCTCCCGCGGCTCTTCAAGTTCCCCCTTATGCCACCACCGGCCCTGGCAATGGTCACAACTAGGTCTTATTTTCGGGGAAACAGGGTAGCACTGCAGCACAACTGATTGGCTCCTTGCTCTGCTTCCCCTTCTTTCAGTCTGGGCTGTACAGGGACTGCAGGAGTCTGAAAGCAAACCGGACTCAGGTACACATCGCTTACATGTACTGTATGTATGAATGAATACAGAGCTGCAATAATCTGCGTGTGTCTTTTATATCTGCCCGGAGTTCAGCAACATTTCCCCAAAGCTACAACTTTCAGTTGCCATCACTGAAAAAAATAATTTATTTTAATGTTGAGGGTGCCATTTTAAAATTAGTTTGTTTCATTAAGTGTCCTTTTGTGTGTTTTTCTCCCTTTTATTATTTAATTATTTGTGTCCCGTTGCTTTAAACGATATTTACTATTTACATTTTTTTTTACTTTTTTTTTTGTGGAGAAAAATAAATAAGTCAATATATACTGTTAATAACTAATAAATAAACAAAATACT
>NW_017307948.1:180397-186450 GCF_000935625.1 Nanorana parkeri | reverse complement strand
AATAAATATATAAATACATAATAAATAAATAAAACCATAAATATGTATAAATAAGAAAAATTAAATAATAAGAAAGAAAGAAAAAGAAAGATGCTAATGATGGGCTGTTTTGTTTTTGGTGAAAGGAGCTCCAGCACCAATAAGGAGCCATGTAAAACATATTGTACCCCTAACAAAACACCCAAAACACCCCAATTTTGTCATCCCCATTGACTCTAATGCATATTTCAGAAATGTCGAAATCTCCCCGAACTCTCCTGATTTTTGCTGCAATTCCATCAGAATGAGGAACTCTTAACTTTAGCTCGTCATCTGTATACTTGTTCTGAGTCAGTTGTCCTAATTTACAATATGGAAACTAACGCAGGCGTGGGATGAATCGCTATGATACATTCGCTTATCAGGATCACCCAAACGTGCGGATGTGCGCCAACATAGAAAACGCAAATCCGAGCCGATCCAGCGCTGATATTCAATGTATACATTGCCGTCCCCGTCTATGGTGCGCCTTGACCACCCAAACAATACAATTCCAATAAGGTTTAATAAAGAATGTACATGGCAACATTTTATCTAAGAGTGAAAAAAAAATGGTGATGTCACTCTTGTGAGATATGACACATCTGGAGAGCGGTGATGTCACTCCAGAGATATGACACATATGGAGGGCGGTGATGTCACTCATGTGAGACATGACACATCTGGAGAGCGGTGATGTCACTCCAGAGATATGACACATATGGAGGGCGGTGATGTCACTCATGTGAGACATGACACATCTGGAGAGCGGTGATGTCACTCCAGAGATATGACACATATGGAGGGCGGTGATGTCACTCATGTGAGACATGACACATCTGGAGAGCGGTGATGTCACTCCAGAGATATGACACATATGGAGGGCGGTGATGTCACTCATGTGAGACATGACACATCTGGAGAGCGGTGATGTCACTCCAGAGATATGACACATATGGAGGGCGGTGATGTCACTCATGTGAGACATGACACATCTGGAGAGCGGTGATGTCACTCCAGAGATATGACACATATGGAGGGCGGTGATGTCACTCATGTGAGACATGACACATCTGGAGAGCGGTGATGTCACTCCAGAGATATGACACATATGGAGGGCGGTGATGTCACTCATGTGAGACATGACACATCTGGAGAGCGGTGATGTCACTCCAGAGATATGACACATATGGAGGGCGGTGATGTCACTCATGTGAGACATGACACATCTGGAGAGCGGTGATGTCACTCCAGAGATATGACACATATGGAGGGCGGTGATGTCACTCATGTGAGACATGACACATCTGGAGAGCGGTGATGTCACTCCAGAGATATGACACATATGGAGGGCGGTGATGTCACTCATGTGAGACATGACACATCTGGAGAGCGGTGATGTCACTCCAGAGATATGACACATATGGAGGGCGGTGATGTCACTCATGTGAGACATGACACATCTGGAGAGCGGTGATGTCACTCCAGAGATATGACACATATGGAGGGCGGTGATGTCACTCATGTGAGACATGACACATCTGGAGAGCGGTGATGTCACTCCAGAGATATGACACATATGGAGGGCGGTGATGTCACTCATGTGAGACATGACACATCTGGAGAGCGGTGATGTCACTCCAGAGATATGACACATATGGAGGGCGGTGATGTCACTCATGTGAGACATGACACATCTGGAGAGCGGTGATGTCACTCCAGATATATGACACATCTGGAGGGCGGGGATGTCACTAATGTGAGATATAACACATCTGGAGAGCGGTGATGTCACTCATGTGAGATATAACACATCTGGAGAGCGGTGATGTCACTCATGTGATATATAACACATCTGGAGGGCGGTGATGTCACTCATGTGATATATAACACATCTGGAGGGCGGTGATGTCACTCATGTGATATATAACACATCTGGAGGGCGGGGATGTCACTAATGTGAGATATAACACATCTGGAGGGCGGTGATGTCACTAATGTGAGATATGACACATCTGGAGAGCGGTGATGTCCCTCCAGAGATATGACACATCTGGAGAGCGGTGATGTCACTCCAGAGATATGACACATCTGGAGGGCGGTGATGTCACTCCAGAGATATGACACATCTGGAGGGTGGTGATGTCACTCCAGAGATATGACACATCTGGAGGGTGGTGATGTCCCTAATGTGAGATATGACACATCTGGAGAGCGGTGATGTCACTCCAGAGATATGACACATCTGGAGAGCGGTGATGTCACTCCAGAGATATGACACATATGGAGAGCTGTGATGTCACTCCAGAGATATGACACATATGGAGGGCGGTGATGTCACTCATGTGAGACATGACACATCTGGAGAGCGGTGATGTCACTCCAGATATATGACACATCTGGAGGGCGGGGATGTCACTAATGTGAGATATAACACATCTGGAGAGCGGTGATGTCACTCATGTGAGATATAACACATCTGGAGAGCGGTGATGTCACTCATGTGATATATAACACATCTGGAGGGTGGTGATGTCACTCATGTGATATATAACACATCTGGAGGGCGGGGATGTCACTAATGTGAGATATAACACATCTGGAGGGCGGTGATGTCACTCATGTGAGACATGACACATCTGGAGAGCGGTGATGTCACTCCAGAGATATGACACATCTGGAGGGCGGTGATGTCACTCATGTGAGATATGACACATCTGGAGGGGGCTGTGATGTCAGTCATGTGATATATAACACATCTGGAGGGCGGGGATGTCACTAATGTGAGATATAACACATCTGGAGGGCGGTGATGTCACTAATGTGAGATATAACACATCTGGAGGGCGGTGATGTCACTCATGTGGCTTTGCATAGTCTGATATGATGTTATGAGTCTGCTGCAGGCAGAAAAATGCATTTGCTGACCCTGGATGATGTCTGAACAAAGATGGCTCCGTCCTTCCGCTGGGTCCACTTTATATAATAAGGAGCGACGGCTTCCCCTGTGTGGCTCACTATTTCCTATGATTTAGAGCTGATCTCCGGCTACACCAGCAGCCAATGCACAGCGCTACAAAGACAACTCCAATCCCGGGGAAAGGGAAGGCCGGGACACAGGGAATTTGAAGCTAAAAGACGCGGCGGTGAGAGCGATAATAAAAGCCGTCCTATAACATCAGGACCATTAAAGTCATCTGAAGGTGGAGGGGGGCAGGGGGGGGGAATTGGACATATTTGCACATTTTTAACTTTTTCTGAGAAGCCCGTGAGACGCTCGGTTCCCGTAAATGTCCGAATATGCAAAGCAGCTCCGGTGTGAAATGGAGAGGGACGCCTTGATTTATGGTTACCTAGAAAATATCGATGAAGTGGTTAACCTTACTAAAAATTCTAGTAGCCAAATCAATTTCTGCCTCTCCCGAGCTGTGCAGAGGCCGGGACGCAGCCTGTGATCTATAAAGCCGTACGTCTTGCTGCTGACACTGCCTTTCCTGCTCGCACACTCTGGACTTCTTCTCGTAACTTAATCTGCTGGAGATCAGCTGGTGGTGATTATCCCTCCTGACATAGCAAGGCTCATATTTTACCTTTCACTCAATCTAATTTACAACCGTGGACTCTCCCAGATAAGGTGACCGAGGTCATTCCCCCCATCTACATACAAGGAGCTTTACTTCAAATCATCCTCCTACAGCTTCACAGCACCAGAAACCTTTTGCTGGCCATTTTTTTTTGCAGGTTAGGTGGTAGAGTAAGGCTGGGCGCACACCTTACAACCATCGCAAGACTTTTGTCTTTGCGATGGTTGTAAGCCTTCTTTGGAATTCTCCTTTTATATTCCCAGACATTTGGTGCTCCTCAAAGAAGTTGAGATTCATAATCAGAAAATGAATTACTTTTAGCAGCAGGTGAATCGTATTTAATGTATATTTTATATTTCATGTCTGTACAAACTCTTCAAACCCAAACCTTAGGGCTGTCCTTTGGTTCCCTAGAGGAACAAAGCGAGATCCAAGCTCGCTCCCGGGATGGACTACAATCTCAGGTTTAGTTTACTAATTTGTATTGAGATTGTAGTCCATCCCGGGAGCGAGCTTGGAGCGGTGACTACTTTACAACACACACAGGGACCATGGGGAACAGACGTAGCCCCCCTCCAGAAGGAAGGACAGTGTCAGCACCAATTCAGAGATGATTGGAGGATCTACAGCCGAGTGATACACAAATAAGATGCATTGTTGTTCAGAGTTAAGGGTAGGGATGCACCAATATTTTTTTTTCGGTACTCGCCGATACCGAATACCGGAAGTCCCATTCAGGAAGCCAGGCGGCGTGTAATGACCCGCCACCTGGCTTCCTGATTAGCAAGGAAGCCATCCACATGCTTTTTTGTCACTATGTGACGAGAGAGCATGGAGCCGGCTTGCTGGCCAATCATGGAAGCCGGGCGCCGTGTAAGGACGCAGCGCCCGGCTTCCTGCTTGGCCGGGCAGCCGGCTCCATGCTCTCTCGTCACAAGTGATGAGGGAGCATGGAGCCGGTTTCCCGACCAATCTGGAAGCCGGGCAGCGTTTAATGATGCGCTCCCCCGCTTCCTGAAACAGGAAGTATCGGGCTAGGCATCGGAGCATTTGGGCAAGTATGAGTACTCACCCAAATACTCGGTATCGGCACTGATACCGATACTAGTATCAGTGCATCCTTAGTTAAGGGACTTTAATGCATTTGGGGGATTTATCTCCTTATTTTAGTGTCACTTTAAGGAATAAAAAGTGTTCATCCACGCAGTTTAGCTTTAGGTAAAATCTGTCCCTATGTCACCCCTGTTTAACCCTTACTTTGCCTTATTTATTTCCTTCCTGCTCTTCTTCCTCCTTATTGCTTTTGCTAATGTTATTTTTTTTCCCCCAGTTTGTACGTAAACATTTTATTTTTGTTTATTTTGTTTGATTTTGTAGTACAGCATTCAAAAAAATAAATAAATAACAGAGACAGAATTCATTTGCAAATAAATTGAGCTATTCTTCATACCAGAAACATCATTTTAGGGACTTTATAAACAGAACAAATTGCTACCTTACTTTTCAGATGCAAAAAATAAATTGCGCTGATTATTATGTTAATGCAAACCTGGCTGTGTTTTACAAAGCTTGTTATGACGGAGGGTCCCTTTCACAGCCAGGCAGCGAGATGCGGTGATTTACCACACGCGCGTGAACAAACGTTATCCATCGACGCGCTATTCTTTGTAACGCAGCGCACCACAAATTACCACAGTGCATGTGTTGTGATGCAATGCAAAGCAGGCGCAATGGCAAGGTGCGTTGGGGTGCCATGGAGATAAATAACACCACAGAGCACCAGCACACATTTTTCCGGTATGCATTGGAGTTATAAGTACATTAATGAAATGCAATAGTCTGAATCCAGCCTAAAATGTGTTGTGATGCAATGCAAAGTGCATGCATTTGGGGGGCCATGAAGAATGAATGGCAACCCAGCACACTAACATACATCTATGTGGTATGCATGACTACAATGCAATAGTGTGAATCCATCCTAACGTGTTGTGATGCAATGCATAGCACGTGCATTGGCAAGGTGTGATCGGGTGCCATTAAGAATGAATGGCACCACAGTGCAATAACACGCATTTACGTGGTATGCATTGTGGTAACCAGTGCATTACTACAATGCAATGGTGTGAAGCCAACCGAATGTGTTAAGGGAGCCCATTTATTTAAAATGGGCTGCCAACGTACCCCAGCACATCGAAAAACCAGACCCGATCCTTGCTTGTCAACACAATGCACGGTAATGCAGCAGTGTGTGTTGTGTTGAGCGAATGCAGGTCCACTGTCTTAGTGCGTTAGGGTGCCATACAGAATGAATGGCACAAAAAAAAACACTAGTGTGTATGTTGCAATACTGTGCAACATGCGAGCCAAAATCACTGTTATACTGAAATACTGTTATATACAGTATGTGTATAAGAAAATATAAAATAGTAATTAAAAGAACATTTTAAATAA
>NW_017307948.1:165582-180322 GCF_000935625.1 Nanorana parkeri | reverse complement strand
ATTATTATTATTTATTTTCATTTTTTACTTTCATTATTATTTAAATATTTCACCTAGAATACACAGTTTAACACAGAATTCCGCGCATCGCTGGCTGCTGTTAGTGACTCCTCGCGCCAGCCTTTAAACTCGCACTTTATAAACAATTTATCTGTCACCTGCTGGGAAGGAATTCACCCCGTGTAAAGTTATAGCATTGTAGCCCGGTGCAGCCGACGTGTACAAAATGCCTGTTTAATTATACAACAGGATCTGTCTGTAATCTTCCCAAGAAGCTGCTGTGAGCGCAGATTTAACTCTTTGCTGGGATCGCGCCTGCGGGGGAGGAATTAAATGCATCTAAATAGAATAAGAGCCACAGCAGGACTTTTCTGTAGACAGACATGTGATGAGCCAATCGCTGCACTGAAGATCGGACTAGATCCTGATTGGGTCAACCTGATTCCTATCAACAATTAAAAAAAATAAAATAGGGTGTATGTGCCTCTGGTACAGAGACAGAGGGGAATGGCTCAGTGTACTCTGTACAGCACTGCGGTATATGTCAGAGCTATATAAATGTATAATAATAGTGTGTGACTGTGGGGGGGCATTAGAGTGTAAGCTCCTCTGTACAGAGACGGATGTGATTGTCTCAGTGTAATCTGTACAGCACTGCGGTATAGGTCAGAGCTATATAAATGTATAATAATAGTGTGTGACTGTGGGGGGGCATTAGAGTGTAAGCTCCTCTGTACAGAGACGGATGTGATTGTCTCAGTGTAATCTGTACAGCACTGCGGTATAGGTCAGAGCTATATAAATGTATAATAATAGTGTCTGACTGTGGAGGGACATTAGAGTGTAAGCTCCTCTGTACAGAGACGGATGTGATTGTCTCAGTGTAATCTGTACAGCACTGCGGTATAGGTCAGAGCTATATAAATGTATAATAGTGTCTGACTGTGGGGGGACATTAGAGTGTAAGCTCCTCTGTACAGATACTTATGTGACTGTGGGGGGGACATTAGAGTGTAAGCTCCTCTGTACAGAGACTGATGTGACTGTGGGGGGGGCATTAGAGTGTAAGCTCCTCTGTACAGAGACTGATGTGACTGTGGGGGGGGGCATTAGAGTGTAAGCTCCTCTGTACAGAGACTGATGTAAAATGTTCTGTATATAAATGCAGCACGATATAATTACATATAATAATAAGCAGTTCATTATTCCCCCTACATATTGTATCCGAGTGACAGCTTAACTTAAAGTACAGAGGCACATAAAACATTATGGAGACTGGTGGGATAGCTGAACATTCTCCACCCACCTCCGCTGCTGACCTTAAATAAACCTCCGCAGCTCAACTGTATCACATATAATTATAAAGAAAATAATCTTTGTGCATATTGCGCAGACATTAACAAATGGAATAATTAGTCGGTTGCAGTCTGCGCTGGTACAATAGGCCCTCCAGCGTCAGGATAATTACTCACTACCTTCTATGTGTTCTGCAAAACATTTTATCACATATTTTTTAATATGGGATTTGAAAAGACGCAGAGGGTTCTGTGCTACGTAACGGCGCGAGAGAGCGAGAGATAATCCACCCGACTCAATAACTAATTGTGTTGCGAAAGAACATCTTTCATCCTGCTTTCAAAGCTAATTGCAACATGATGAAGTTATTGAAGAGTCAAGAATGCACCAAGTC
The DNA here is from genome assembly GCF_000935625.1 of Nanorana parkeri. Lineage (NCBI taxonomy): Eukaryota > Metazoa > Chordata > Amphibia > Anura > Dicroglossidae > Nanorana > Nanorana parkeri. The sequence goes on along the minus strand of NW_017307948.1, from coordinate 178,632 downwards.
CAAGTAGGTGCGGAGCTTCCAACTGACCCGAGGAGTGAGAAATGGGGGGGGGGGAAGGTAAAAGAGAAAAGAGAGGAATGAGGAGAGGTAGAAGGGATGGGAAGGGAGAGGAGGGGAATAGCGAAGATGTGAAGAGAATAGAAGAGGAAAGAAGGAAGGGGAGAGAAGAGATGAAAGAAGGAAAAGAGGAAAGAAAAGATGGAAGGAGAAGTGAAACAAGGGAGAGGAGACTGGAAAAAAGGATGAAAGGCAGAAGTAAGGAAAAGGAACAAAAGGGAAACAAGACAAGGAAAGAGATGGGAAGGGAAGAGATGAAGAAGGGAAGGGAAGAGATTGAGGCGGGAAGAGAAAAGAGAGGAGGGAAATAGAGGAGAATAAAGGAGAGAAGAGGGAAGGGGAGAAAGGAGATGAAAGAAGGAAAAGAGAAAAGCAAATATGGGAGGAAAGGAAACAGGAAAGTAAGGGAAAGGGAAGGAGGGAGAATTGAAAAAAGGGAGAGGAGGCTGGAAAGTAGGATAAAAGGCATAAGTAAGGAAAATGAACAAAAGGGAAAAAATACAAGGATAGAAAAGGGAAGGGAAGAGATGAAGAAGGGAAGGGAAGAGAAGAGGAGGGCAATAGAGAAGAGGAGAGGGCAAAATAGGAAATAATAGGGAAAGGGGAGAAGAGAGAAAAGTAAAGGAATAGAAAGGTAAAGAGAAAATAAAAGATTGAAGAAAAGGAATGGGGAAAGTAAAGGAATGGGGAAAGTAAAGGAAAGGGAAGGAGGGAGAAAGGTAGAAGGGAGAGAAACGTGGGATGAAAGGTAAAAGTAAGGAAAAATACAAGGGTAAGGAGAGAAGGAAAGAGAAGGGAAGTTAAGAAAAAAGGGAAGGAAAGGAAAAATGGAAGAGGAAGAAAGGGAAAATGGAAATGGAAGGAAAAGAAAAGAAAGAAGGGAAGAAAATGAGAGAAAAATGAAGGGGAAAAAAGGAAGAAGAAAAGGAATCAGCAAAAGGAGAAGGGACAGAAGTGAAAGGGAAAGCAAAGGAACAGGAAAGTAGAAACTATAAAGTGAAGAGAATAGATGAAAATCCATCTCAGTATCTTAGTGACTTTGTATTTGTCAACAAAAAAGAAAGAAAAAAAATGCAAAATATCACACTCTGTAAATGCCCCCCCCCCATGCCCCCCATCATTTCAGTCTCTTCTCCTTGTGAAACAGAACCCCTGACTGTCTCAACAAGTTGACTCTACGGCCAGATTACGGTGGACTACTACTTTGCCATCAATAGCATTCCAAGTCTTGGTGTGCCTCTTAAAAACCCATCATCCCTTTCTGATTGATTTCTGCAATGTTGATCGAAGTGTAGATGGAGAAGAAATATGGCGGAGGGAATTCCTGTGTTATGTGAAGGTAAAGAGGTAGTCTATAAAACTTTCCCATGGGGCGCAGGAAGAGAATGTTGTCCTCAGGCTCAGTTGAACAAAGTAGCTCTATCGCACAGGCAGCTTGCAGGTCCCTCAGAGGAGACTCCACACGGTTATAGGATACAGGAGAAGATAATATGTTTTTCTTCGTCTGAGCTCCCTGAAATCTCCCGGCACATCCAATGTGTAATTTATGCAAGTCGTTGGAGTGGTTTAGAGTTTTAATTTAAGCCCAATTTCGTCCTTTTATTAAATCTTAGTGCTGACTACAATTCATATTTAAATACATGTTAAGTCTTTCCTAAAATTAAAGTCATCCATATTGCCCATTGTCTGCTCTGTGTTAGCCCCGGGCTTTTAATATGTCGGAAATTAAATGTGTCTGCTTAATATCAGCGTTCTCCGGAATCTATCAAAAGCTTTAAGATTATCGTTTAATCTCCCGAGAATTTGCTCAGAGCAGATGGACAGGTTGGGAATTAATAAAAAATATAGAAAGAAAATCCATAAAATTGGCAAGAACCAAAAGGAAAGAGAACGGTCACATTTTTAAGGATTAATTACAAGAATGACAGTATCTTTAGGCAATTCCAAAAAACCATCTTTAGGCAGTGTTGACTGTAACTCACAAAATAAATGTTTTATCCCCTGAACACGAGGAGAGGAGGAAGCACTCTTGAATGTATTACCACGTTCTCTGTATGCTTAAACTTTCTAAAATTAAATAACCAAAATAGATGAAGACAGATTAAATATTTGATGTATATTATATTCAAAATGAGGAAACCGATCTATTCACTAGAGACTGGTGACGTCAATGAGAATGCAGCTAAACCATTCACTAGAGACCGATGACATCACTGAGAATGCAGCCTATCCATTCACTAGAGACCGGTGACATCACTGAGAATGTGACCTATCCATTCACTAGAGGCTGGTGACGTCACCGGTCTCTAGTGAAGGGATAGGCTGCATTCTCAGTGATGCCATCGGTCTCTAGTGAATGGATTAGCTGCATTCTCATTGACGTCACCAGTCTCTAGTGAATGGATAGGCTGCATTCTCATTGACATTATCGGTCTCTAGTGAATGGATAGGCTGCATTCTCATTGACGTCATCGGTCTCTAGTGAATGGATAGGCCGCATTCTCAGTGATGTCATTGGTCTCTAGTGAATGGATACGCTACATTCTCAATTATGTCATTGGTCTCCAGAGAATGGATTAGCTGCATTCTCATTGACGTCATCTGTCTCTAGTGAATGGATAGGCTTCACACCCAGTGTTGTCACCAGTTTCACGTGAATGGATAGGCTGCATTCTCAGTGATATCACTGGGAATGCAGCCTATCCATTCACTAGAGACTGATGACGTCAATGAGAATGCAGCTAATCCATTCTCTGGAGACCAATGACATAATTGAGAATGTAGCCTATCCATTCACCAGAGATGGATGACATCACTGAGAATCCAGCTTATCCATTCACTAGAGACTGGTGACTTCACTGAGAATGCAGCCTATCCAATCACTAGAGACCGGTGACATCACTGAGAATGCAGTCTATCCATTCATTGGAGACTAATGCCACCATTGAGAATGTAGCCTATCCACTCCGAAAGAGACCAGTGACATCACTGAGAATGTTGCCTATCCATTCACTGGAGACCAATGACATAATTGAGAATGCAACCTATCTATTCACCAAAGACCATCGACATCACTGAGAATCCAGCTTATCCATTCACTAGAGACCAATGACATCACTGAGAATGCGGCCTATCCATTCACTAGAGACTGGTGACTTCACTAAGAATGCAGCCTATCCATTCACTAGATACCAGTGACATCACTGAGAATGTGCCTATCCAATCACTAGAGATTGGTGACATCACTGAGAATGCAGGCTATCCATTCATTGGAGACTAATGCCACCATTGAGAATGTAGCTTATCCATTCACTAGAGACCAGTAACATCACTGAGAATGTTGCCTATCCAATCACTAGAGATTGGTGACATCACTGAGAATGCAGCCTATCCATTCACCAGAGACCGACGACATCACTGAGAATCCAGCTTATCCATTCACCAGAGACCGACGACATCACTGAGAATCCAGCTTATCCATTCACTAGAGACCAGTGACATCACTGAAAATGCTGCCTGTCCATTCACTAGAGACCAGTGACATCACTGAGAATGCAGCCTATCCATTCATTGGAGACTAATGCCACCATTGAGAATGCAGCCTATCCATTCACTAGAGACCAGTGACACCACTAAGGAAGATTATAGCCTATCCATTCTCTAGAGACTGGCAATAATAATTTTCCTGAAGCAGAAGCTGTGTTGGCTTTCTGGTCAGTGAAAATGATGTCTATGACACCAAGATAGACTTGGTTAAGATGATGGTGGGTGATCCCTTCCACTGTTGCCTGACCTAAGGGATGACGTCACTAGATGCAATAAAAGTGGAAATCTCCTTCAAACAGTTAACTGTATTGGCATTTTGTAGCCGACAAATCCCATCAAGCCCTCTACGCTCTTGTACTATTTGATTTGCAATATCATCTTTGTAACACGTATCAATGTCATATCAAGCAGTGACCTCCGAAAGGCAAGAGCTGGGCTACGTTCGCACATCCTGTGAATGTTATAGAACTAAAAACAATCCAGATTTCAAGGAATCTCGGTGGAATTAGTCGGATTCTGGCAAGGGTTCTAATTACCCCATTTCTGTGAGTCGGAGTCAACTCAGGACAAGTTTTAGTGCAGCAAACAGCCTGAACCAACTACTGCTCAGCTAAGCTTTCCAACCGAAAATTAAGTGCTGGGAACTAAAGTGGGCGTTCCAACTTTTGTGCCATAAAGAGTTTCCAACATGGCCATGAAGCAAAGGTGCCAGCTGTTGGGAATCTCATAAGTCTGCTTAATGGTATGGTGAGAAAAGCATAACCAGATGGCGGATGAAGGCCTTCGCGTGAATAACTTTCTATTCTTGGATCCATTATGGGCGCCCAAGTTGCATCCTTGGACCACCGTGCCACATCAAGGCCGACACCAGGGCTTGGGCCCCAATATCAAACGGATGGAAAGTTGCCGAATTCGAAACAGTTCCCCCTCCGCACGTCTTTGGTCTCCTCATTTCCCTCCCTCTGTTGTTCTTTTCCCCCCTCATCAGAGCAGTTTGGCTTCAGCTTCCAAGCTCTCGATCGCTTTTGATCTTTGCACCCCTCGCGAGTTTCTGGCATGCCGCAATACCCAAAGCTCCAATAAAACGCGAGCTCCTTCATTGTTCTTGTCATGCGAAATGGCTCAAATTGAATTGGTCTCACTTCCACATTTTCCCCTTATTTTAACTAGCACGCCACCGTTTTAGACTGTCTCGTGGAGTGCACTGGAGTCAGCCGGGGATTTCAGTTCCAATAGACACACAAGGCTCTCATCAACACCCTCCCACCGCCTTTGACGTTCAATAACCATCCAATGTACTCCCTCCCTCCCTCCCCAGATATTTCCATACCACGGCGCAACCGAGGCAACAGGATAAAAAGAAACATGTACAGATATATTAAAAAAAGGAGATAGCATCTCTAGAGTCTTTTATCCTAAATAGGTACAGAGGAGGCAATAAGTTCTTGTCTACAGCTACCTGAGAGTTTATTCAAAGCTAATTGCCGAGCACTCCACAGCGAGACCTCATAAAAATACTAAAGCGTGTCCGGAGCTAGACCGGGGAGAGCAATCACAACATAGTTTGGGTTGCGTTCAAAACTTTAAACTGAAGCTAGCGAGAATGGAAGTGAGGAGAGGAGGCGAGCATGTGACGCCTCCACATTCTCAAATAGTAATCTGTTCAACCCAAGAAAACTCCGACTCAACTAGGGCAGTTAACTCCTCAAATGCTCAGCTTATTACAAACTCTGTTTGAGCCATTTGGATTTTACATTTTAGAATTCTCATTGATGGAGTAAGTCAAAGGAAAGACTAAAAGGGGCGTCCTAAAGAAGAAGAAAGCCTGAGAAGTATCTAAAATTGTGTAAAGAAAACCCTATTATACCCTTCCTGGCAAAGAGGCAAACTGGACAAATTGTTGTTCCCTCATGTGGTCATTTCTCCTGCTATATGAGTCTTGGCTAGGCAATGCAAGCTTAGCATGGTGCCTACCTGCACAGCACGGTGGAGGGGGTGGGCAAAGATACAACATTTTCAGGTTGCAGACTCTTTGTTTGCAAGGAAAGGAGATTAATGTAAGTGTATTTCTTGGTCCCATCACCATCTTGATAAATTGGAAAATACCTATTCCAAATATTTGATTTTGTTTAATGAATATCCCCCAAAAACTATATAATAGCCACAATATAGTAAGTGCAAATTGTAACCTGAATCTTTATCACTATCAGGGTTATTGATAGAGTTTGGAGAAGGCAGGAGAAGTGAACAATCTAGGCCAAAATAGCTGATTTGGAAAAAATCTCCAATTCAGCTAATTTTCCAGTTCAGCTATGTTGTCCTAGATTGTTCACTTCTCCGGCCTCCTCCAAACTCTTCCCCCTTTTGTGAATAACCCTGTATGTTTCCATTTTGGAAAGGAAATTAGCAAACATTTCCCCAAAAGCGGTCGAGACAGCAATTAAAGAAAAATCTTTTTAATGATGTGCCCCCATTGAGGAGATCTTCCCCTTCCATTCTTTCCAGGAGACACCTGTCACCATATAGGAAGCAAGGGTAAAATCAACCCTACGGGTACACAGAGATAGATGGGTCTCCAAGCTGTCCAGTTAGGCTTTAAATTCTCATCAACTATTGAAACAATGGTAACATGTGCAAGTCCTTCCCTTCCGGAAATTGAGGCATAAATATACGAATGTTTGAGAGAGAAAAAAGAAACTCTGAAAGAAGGCAAAATAAAAGAAGAACTTAACCATGTAAGTACGCTGTTATCTTGAAAAGACTTGACGTCCTTCGAGCGAGTTCCTTGTGAGCAATTACGAGGCAGTTCCAAAATTGTGTCAAGCTTCCTGTGTTGGCCTACACACTCTACAGCCAGCGATTCGGTCTAATTGATGCCACAGCCTCCAAGAGTTCATCCCGAGGCTCCGTTAGGCAGCCAGGTGTTTTGAAAGCAACTAAAAACAGAACACTAGAGGCTACAGCGAAAAGTCTTGCTCCTGACTCACCAGCCAGCGGTGGTCCCTCCGAGAGGAGGATAATGAGGTGGTGTGCAAGGAAGCTCGTACAGCTGCACTACTCCACTGTACAGGTTCCAAGATCAATGAGGAACTTTCATTGCTGAGCTTGTAAACATAACACCTTTTAGGAACATTTCGAGAGAAAGAAAAAAAAAACAAAAAAAAAACAAACCTCAACGCCTTCTTACTTAACCGTCCCAGAAAACAAGAATTATTTTCCAAGCCTCCTTTCATTTCTTTCCATGGCTTCCCGTCCTCCGGAGTTTATTTTACGTAAATTAGTGGTTCTGGCATTGTAAAAAATGGCCGGGTTTAACAGAGAGGGCTGAGTTTTATATGTATAAATATATATATATTTTTTTTCTCTCTTCCCAACTGCAATCTTTCCAGGAGGCAAGCATGAAATAAACAATTACTCTACAGTTCACGAGGCGGAAGGAATGGTGGATAGAGTAGAAAACAGACCAAATTGGCTGGCGGAACATTCCTACAAACACAATCTTTTCTGTTTCACGGGCGGCAGGAAAATAATTCTATAAAATGCCGCGGACGGGTTTCTCGGGTCACTGCCGTAACAGGTGAAGCCGGTTTTCTCATGGCAATTTAATTCACGCCATTGTTTTTGTTATTTTTTTTTTCCTGTTTTGAGACAAACTTAATTTACTACTTTACAATGTGAAATGAAAAAAAAACAAAACAGCACTATCGAACTTGATCAATACAATGCAGCCTTATTATTCTAAATTTTGAGTTAAGCTGTTTGTTAACCATGAACTTTTCTTATTTGCTCCCTTTTGGTCTGTTAAATATACAATTAAAAGCAGTTTTATATCTGTTCAATAAGTTTTCATTGATCCGACCAGAATCCCGTGAATTCCTAACTTCCTCTGTTCTCTGCTGCTCTGAAATCTCAAGCCGAGTTAACAGCTCTGACTAGGTCACATCCGAGGGCTACAGATCACATTATTTCAGCAGTTCTTCACGTCAGGACATCTAATTTCACTTTTTGCTTGGACACAAATGTTGCCATTGGTACTCCTCCTTTAAGCAATGCTACACATGTAAAGAATTTGGACAGTATAATTCCTGATACAAATCTTCAGTGAAATGTGTCGGTTTGCCAAATTGTATGACTTAAAGTGACACTAACCCCAGGAGTTAAATCTTAAAAATACATTGAAGTCCCTGAACTATGAACAACAATGTATCTTATTTGTGTATCACTCGGCTGTAGATCCTCCAATCATCTCTGAATTGGTGCTGACACTGTCCTTCCTTCTGGAGGGTGGCTACTTTTGTTCCCCATGGTCCCTGTGTGTGTTGTAAAGTAGTCACCGCTCCAAGCTCACTCCCGGGATGGACTACAATCTCCATACAAATAAGTAAACTAAACATGAGATTGTAGTCCATCCCGGGAGTGAGCTTAGAGCGGTGGCTACTTTACAACATACACATGAACCATGGGGAACAAAAGTAGCCACCCTCCAGAAGGAAGGACAGTGTCAGCACCAATTCAGATTATTGGAGGATCTACAGCCGAGTGATACACAAATAAGATACATTGTTGTTCATAGTTAAGGAACTTGAATGTACTTTTAAGATCTAACTCTTAAGTTTAGTGTCACTTTAATGTTTGTTATGTTATTGTATAAAGAAAAATAATTACTGCCGAATCTTACTAATAATTATGACAATATTAGATTGTAAGCTCTCACGGGCAGGGCCCTCCTAGCCAACGTGTCTTGAAGTGTATTGTAACTGTAATGTCTTTCTTGTATTGTAAAGCGCTGCGCAAACTGTTGGCGCTATATAAATCCTGTATAATAATCATAATAATAATATCAGGTGCTTATATGATAATGTTCGGTTCCTTATAATGTTCGGTTCCTTATATAATAACAAGAAATTACTTTGCAGAAAGATGTTTCTTGAACAAGTTGTTCTCTCTTCGGCGAGGTCTTGTTGCGCAATGTTTAAAGTTGATTAATCTCCACACTTTGCAGCAAGCGTCTCACGGTCCAGCTGATAAGCTGTTCCAAAATAACAGAAATTAATAACTCTTGTTCTTGTTAATGTTTTGGCTCTCCAGATCCTTAAATGAATGTGTTATTATGCAAATGTTTATGTTTTTGGAGGTCATACATGGCAACTGTCCCACATTGGAGCTCTAAAGCCTCCTTTTTGGTGAAGACGTCAGGTCTTGGTACTCACTATGTCCGCCCCCCACGCGCACGATCATCACTCTACTTTCTAATCTTTAATTTTACTTTGTAACTTTTTTCTCTTCTCAATACACTTTCAAAACCTTCATTGTGGAAGTTTCTGTTTGTATTATAAAATCTAACAATTTCATCTAACAATTTTTTGTATCAAAAACATTCAGTTCATGGATTTTATATATCTGGTAGTCAGGAAACTGTTACTCCTTCAGGTGCAAAAATCGTTGTTAACTATTAAACGCAATTATTTTTTTATGAATTTGTATTTTATTTCCACCTTCTCACTCACCGAACTTAAAAATAAAAATCAGCCAGAAGCCATCGACAGGAGTAAAAACTGCCACAATCAATTTTGTGAACTAAATTTAAACCATGTTAGGTCCTTGGGGATACAAGGTTCAGCCTGTAAAATGTTACTTAAAAAGGAACTGAACTCACACGTTTCCTATGTTATAGGAAATATCTAGAAAGTACCCTGAAAAATGACAGAGCTACATAGTTAGTCAGTTTGAAAAAAGACACAAGTCCATCGAGTTCAACCTTGTTTGTTTAGAATTCCTCCTGAAAATAGCAGAGCCCTTAGAGGTAAGCGAGTGCGCCTGGGCACTCCTGTTCCTACAGCCTATAGGTATATATCTGCAGTGTGAATTCTAAGCCACTGCTGCCTCTGACTGCTAGTCTCAGGAGATCTAAAGTGAGATTTGGTGATGTCAACACCGTGCTGCTCACTGTTCTCCTTGTTGGAGGAAATGACATGAGGCAGCCCTGCCTCTACCAAGATGAATGCAGAATAGGCAGGGTAAGTCAGTAATGGGGCAAGATCAGCTTTAGAAGACAATAGGCAATATTAGTGACCTTGTCCTTTTTTTTGCCCCTTTTGGGCACAATAAAAAAAAAAACATTATTAAAGTTGCAAAAAATATGTTTTCTGAGAACAAAATGATACTTACTTTGGACCCCGGCTTCACTTCTTGAAGGAAGGGTGACACCACTGTGCCTTACCACTGCCTCCCACAAAAGCTTCATGAAACTGTACTCCTGCATTGTGAAACGCATATTGTATTGGGTTTCTTTTTTTAGCTTTTTTAATTTTAGTATAAAAAATATAATTTTTGAAACAATATTTTTTTTATTTGATCAGAGCAAGGGATAAGTTAAGAGATTTTTGTGAAATTGATTTCACTGTGAATTTGCCAATTTTTTTGGGAAAATTTTCCAAAAACTACTTGTGTGAGATTCACTTGTAAAAAAAAAAACCCCAAAACAAAATGCCCCAAAACTTGTCTACTGTAAGTTTGTTTTTGTTTTGTACTTGTTTTTTTTTTCGCTGTCTGTATTTTCTCTCTCTGAAAAGAATACAAAGTGATGTGGAAATGGGATGCCAATTTTCTAGCAACAGAAGAGGTCCAGGATCATTCAAAGGGAATACATAACCCTCAGCCCTTTGCACTTTGCACTTTTAAAAACCACCAAAAAACAACATTCCACATTGACCCCAAGGCATTTCGCCAAAAAGGCAGAAATCTCCAGACTGAAATCAACACAATTTTGGACAAATTATATAACTTTGTATTTCACTCATCGCTGTTCACCTAATCATAAGGAAAATAAATAAATTTTTTTGTATATTTAAAATCATTATATATATTTTATTTTTTATTATTAGTATAATTATTGTTATATTATTGTATTATTATTATTTTTGTTATTATCATTGTTATTATTTAAAGTCAGTTAAATATGAAATATTGCCTATATAGTCTTTATCTAATCAGCAAGTGGTGAACTAAGCGCCTTTTATTGCTCGCTCCATCCGCTACACGATGTGAAGGTGAAATTGACATCCAGAACAGGATGAAGAAGGGCAATGGCTCTTTGCCAGACAGCTCAGTACACACATTCAATAAGGCCTTGTCCTCATGGATGGCAAACATTTCATGCCTTTTCTTCCACCCCTAAAACACCCAATAACCTTCTTATATAACCGTGATGATGTTATGTGACAGTATACAAGGAACCAGGACTCTGTATTTAACAATAAGACAACTGCTCCAAAATTCCATTGTCCCCTGGCACATCTCTTCTGCTGCTTCACCTGCCATGGTACAAAGAGGGGAAGCAGACACTTTGGAGCATGCAATATGGTCTGAAACTCTCTTCTAACTGATATTACTAGTAGCAGAAACTTCCCAGAAAGCACAGAAATAACTGGATCAGCTTGAAAACTGCGTGAGTTCCTTGTATCCTAGTCACACTTCTCCTAACATGGAGGAACTGTTACCCTGCCTGACCAGTCTACTGGGCTCAGTGTCTCCACGTCGGGTAAAATGCTGGCTGTACACACTGCTCTCATAAAAGCTGAAGCAATGCCTAAAGTTGAAGTTCCAGGCAGGTATAAAAAACACAAATTAAAGAGACTCTGTAATTGTTAATATATCATTCAATTTTTTAAATACAAGCAGTTTACTATACAGTGTACCTGAGTTTAAGTGGTACCAGCCTCCGACCCTTAACAATGGTGCTGAAGTACTGGAGGAGGAAACAGAACAAGGTGCCAATCAGAGCAGAGTGACAGTGAGATGAGTTCATCACTGTGCTGCTTCTCCTTCCACTGTCCAGTCATAGGCTGGGGGCTCGTCCGGGATGACCTGAGCACACAGGTAGTGGGTTGAATGATGCTGAGGACATCTAGTGGCACTTTTCACTCTGACACAAGTGTTGCCATTGGTACTCAAATAGAAGATTTATAAACAGTACATTTTCCTGCTACAAATCCCCATTACAAGGTGTTAATTTCCCAAATTGTATGACTTTAAGGGTAATTCACAAAGCTGCCGAAGGATCCAGCTGTAGCTTCAGCTAATCATTCGGCTCGCTTTGGTTGTAGCAGCCCTTCGGTTCAGTCAAACCGAAGGGCTGCTGTACGGGCTATTCACTATAACCCTACAGCAGCCGAAGGCGGACGAGCGGCCCAGCGGAGCCAAAGGCATATGCTTCGGCACGACTGAGGCTAAGCGGCAGCAGATGCGGGGCCTTTGGCCGGCCGTTCACCCCGCAAATGACAGCAGGGCGGTGCCCAGTTCTAATGAAGGATCAGCATCCCCTTGCCTTGGGGTTGCCCTGCTGCAAGGCAAGGGTTACATTTTTACATTCCTGGAGCTCCTCTTAAATTTCCACACTCAGCAGCAAGAGTCTGATGGTCGTACCGATAAGCTGTTCCCAAATAACAGAAATTAATAACTCTTGTTCTTGTTAGTGTTTTGCCTGTCCAGATCCCTAAGTGAATGCGTCATTCTGCACATGTTTATGTTTTTGGAGGTCCGACATGGCGATAGTATTGGAGCTCTAAAGCCTCCTTTTTAGTGAAGACGCCAGGTCTTGGTTCTCACTATGTCCGACCTCCAGACAAATGTATTAAACTTTCTACTTTTTGTTACTTTTACTTTGTAACTTTTCTCTTCCAAATACATTTTCAAAACCTTCATTGTGAAGTTTTTGTTTTCTGTATCATATCTAACAAAATTATTTTCATGGAAACGTTCAGTTCATAGATTTATATATCTGGTAGGCAGGACACTGTTATTGTTATAATGATGTTATAATGATGCCTAAGTAGAACCCTGAAAAATTTACCTTTTTGGGGGGGATTCCTCCTGAAATATAACAGAGCTCTTAGGAGGTAAGTGAGTGTGCCTGGGCAGTCCTGGGCCCACAGCCTATAGGTATATATCTGCACTGTGAGTCCTAAGGCACTGCTGCCTCTGACTGCTAGTCTCGGGAGATCTGCATCTGTTACCACTGTGCTGCTCACTGTTCTCCTTACTGGAGCCAATGGCATGAGGAAGCCAAGCCCTGCCTCTACCAAGATGGCCGCTTCCACACAATGCAGAACAAGGCAAGGTGAGTGAGTAATGGAGGTTTCATTGATGCTAAAGGTGATCTTGCATGAAAAATAAAATCAAGGTTGCACAAAAATAACGTTTTCTGAGAAAATAAAATAATACTTATCTCAGATTCCGGCTTCTGTTCACTTCTTGGAGGCAGGGTGAGACCATTGTGTCTCAACGCTGCTTCCCCAGAAAAGCTGTGTGTTCAAAGTCCATGAAAGTGCGCTCCTACATTGTGCAAACATTTATATTTAGTTTCTTTTTAGCTTTTTTGGTTCTAGTATAAATAAAATGAAATCATTTTTTGGGAAACAATACAGCCACAGGAAAGTCTGCTGTTCT